>NW_027673589.1:0-15000 GCF_964194415.1 Vipera berus
CAGGATGGGGAGAATAGGAGAGGGGAGGGGAAGAGGAGATGAAGAGGGAGAGGGAGAGGGAGAGGAGGAGCAGAGAAGTGGAGAGGAGGGACAGAGGAGAGGAGAAGAGAGGAAAGCAGGAGAGGAGAAGAGATGGGAAAGGGGAAGGGGAAAGGGAAGGGATAGGGAATGAGAGGAGAAGGGGAAGGGGAAGGGGGAAAAGGGATGGGGAAGAGGGGAAAGTTTTAAAGGTTTATTAAATTTATATGCCGCCCTTCTCCCTGAGGACTCAGGGCGGCTCACAACAATAAAAAGTTAAAAGATATACACACAAAAAGAGGATTAAACAATATAAGAAATAAGAACAATTTAAACCAATAAAAAACCAAATTTAAAAACCATGATCAGTCCAGGCCTGCTTGTTGGAATAACCAGGTCTTCAGGTCACGGTGGAAGGACCGAAGGTCAGGGGCCATCCGCAGCTCTGGAGGCAGTTTGTTCTAGAGGGTCGGTGAGCCCACAGAGAAGGCTCTCCCCCTGGGAGTCGCCAGCCGGCATTGCCTGGCCGACGGCACCCTGAGGAGGCCGACTCTGTGGAAGCGAACCGGGCGATGGGAGGTTGACATTGGCAGCAGGTGGTCTCGCAAGTACCCTGGGCCTAAGCCATGTAGGACTTTAAAGGTTATTACCAGCACCTTGAATCACACCCGGAGGGCAACCGGAAGCCAATGCAGCTCGCGCAGGAGTGGTGTAACATGGGAGTATTGAAAGGAAAGGAGAGGAGAAGAAAAGAGATGGGAAAGGGGGAGGGGAAAGGGAAGAGATGGAGAGGAGAGGAGAGGAGAGGAGAGGAGAGGAGAGGAGAGGAGAGGAGAGGAGAGGAGAGGAGAGACGAGAAGAGAAGAGAAGAGAAGAGAAGAGAAGAGAAGAGAAGAGAAGAGAAGAGAAGAGAAGAGAAGAGAAGAGAAGAGAAGAGAAGAGAAGAGTTGAAGGTGGAGAGATTCCTTATATCAGCAAAGAGAATACTCTGGGAGATCTGGAGGAGCAGATTAGGGACAGAGCATGATGGAGAAAAGCTATCTATGCAGTTATTAGGAGACACCACCAACTTGATGGCAACAATCAATCAAAGCCTGGCTGCATTATCAGGTGAAGAGCATTCCCTTCCTTCTTCTCAGATTTTATGCAAATGTGGTTATACCGATATCTCCTCTTGCTTCTTCCTCCGAGGTCTTGAGAAATGCGATATTCCCAGGATACTTAAGCTTTAAACACAGGCTCTTTCGATAGAGGAAATCAAGGAAGACAGACTGATGCCTAAATAAGATTTCGAAGAGAAACTTGCCACTGCTGTGAATAATATAAATCGAAAAAGAAAAAAAAATATGCCAAAAAAAAGGAGAAAGATCTGTGCTAACAAAAACGTACCCGGTTGCACAATGTATAGGGGATGAGTCTGTCATATTTCTTCTAGGTAAAACATACTTCCTAGATTGTATCTTGAAGTACATCCTCATAAAAGTTGAAGATTAGCTATTTACATAAAAACAAGAAAATAGCCTCCCACGGTTATCACTGCAAGATTTTGCAAAAGTTTTTTTTTTTTAATTTCCTTTTGAAATCAACTGTAATTTTAAACAAACCTTTAATCATGGTCCGGAAACTCAAAGTTTGCAGATATGTTAAATTTGCACTGGCGAATGCAACAGATGTCTTCCATAAGCTGAATTGCTTTCTATAGGAGAGCAGTGACAACGATTGATTGAGGTCAATGGGGCTAAGCATGCATACCTACCTCTCAAATTTCAGTCAGTCCAGCATACCTTTGTTTGAAGGTGTCTTTGTTCGAAGTTACAACGGCACTCAGGATCCTTGTCACACTTATGACCACTGCAGCATCTTCATGGTAACATGATTAAAATTCAGAGGCTCCGCAACTGGCAGGTATTTATGTCATTTGCAATGTCCCGGGATCATGTGATCCCCTTTTGTGACCTTCTGACCAGCAAAGTTAATGGGCAAGCCTGATTCACTTAACAACCTGTGTTACTAACTTAACAACTGCAGCGAATAACTGTGGCAAGAAAGGTCGTAAAACGGAGCAAAACTCATTGAATAACTTGCCTTGCTTAGAAGCAGAAATTTTGGACACATCTGTGCTTTTAAGTCGAGGACTATCTTTATAAGCATACTGTGAGTCCTTAACTTACGACCACAGTTGAGACCAAAATTTCAGTTGTTAAGTGAGACATTTGTTCAGTCAGCTTTACCCCATTTTATGACCTTTTTTGCCTCAGCTGTTAAGCGAATCACCACAGCTGATAAGTCAATAACCCGGTCATTAAGTGAATCTGGCTTCCCCATTGGCTTTGCTTATCAAAAGATCTCAAAAGGCGATCATGTGACTCTGGGACGCTTCAACCGTCATAAATATGAGTCGGTTGCCAAGCAACCCAAATTTTGATCACGTGACCATGAAGATGCTGCAGTAGTCATAAAGTGTGAAAAACGGGTCATACATAAGTCACTTTTTCCAGTGCCCTTGTAACTTTGAACGGTGACTAAATGAACTGTTGTAAGTTGAAGACTATGTGTATCTACCTCTCAGATTTCAGGAAGTCCATCGTAATTTCGTTTGAATTTTTTGAAGTGACAACAGCAGTGGAAAAAACTGACTAGTGTCCATTTCCCACACTTACGACCGTTGCAGCCTCCTCATGGTCACGTGATCGATATTCGGAAGCTCGGCAACTGGCACGTATTTATGATGCTCGCAGCGTCCCGGTGTGTGTGTGTGTGTGTCACGTGATCCCCTTTTGTGACATTCTGAGAAGCTACGTCAGTGGGGAAGGCCGATTCATTTAACAACCCACGTTCCTGTCTTGACAACTCAGTGAGTCGCTTCACAACTGTGGCAAGAAAAGAGCGCAAAATGGGAGAAAAGTCGCTTAACCAATGTCTCACTTAGCCAATTTTGGGCTCAACTGCAGTCGTAACTTGAGGACTACCTGTAGTTCTTCTCCCCCACCCCACCCCACCCCCATGCTGCTCAACCTCTAAGCAAAGCAGCGGCTGCGTTCATCTCCCTTGCCAAAACCAACAGCTTCTTTTACCTTATTAAAGGGCCGCTTTGAAAGTAAATCAGAAAAGCGTGAAGAATGAAGCAATGTAAAACTATGAGAACGCAGTGAGTACAAAGGCAGTCAGTCACACTAAAAGAGGAATTAAATTAATCTTTTCAGACACAAAAGCATTATCAGAGCCTTTCTGCCTGGCTCTTTCGTAGAGGGGAGAGAGGTGGAATCAAAATACTTTTTTTCCCCCCCAGAAAGTAAAATATCACATTTGCGTCACAAACGCATACTTGCCTTGAGAGATAGTGCTGCGTTAACATCCGTCCCTTTTCTTGAACAAAAGAAAAGTGGTGGGGTAGTGGTTAAGGTGCTGGCCTAGAAACCAGGAGATTGAGAATTCTAGTCTCGCTTAAGTATGAAAGTCGGCACGTGACTTTGGGCCAATCCCCAGGAGACAGTGAGTTCTAGTCCCGCCTTAGGCATGAAAGCCAGCTAGTGACTTTGGGCCAATCCCCAGGAGACAGTGAGTTCTAGTCCCGCCTTAGGCATGAAAGCCAGCTGGTGCCATCAGACCAATCACCAGGAGACAGTGAGTTCTAGTCCCGCCTTAGGCATGAAAGCCAGCTGGTGCCATCAGACCAATCACCAGGAGACACTGAGTTCTAGTCCCGCCTTAGGCATGAAAGCCAGCTAGTGACTTTGGGCCAATCAGCAGGAGACAGTGAGTTCTAGTCCCTCCTTGGGCATGAAAGCCAGCTGGTGCCATCAGACCAATCACCAGGAGACACTGAGTTCTAGTCCCTTCTTGGGCATGAAAGCCAGCTAGTGACTTTGGGCCAATCAGCAGGAGACAGTGAGTTCTAGTCCCTCCTTGGGCATGAAAGCCAGCTGGTGCCATCAGACCAATCACCAGGAGACACTGAGTTCTAGTCCCGCCTTAGGCATGAAAGCCAGCTAGTGACTTTGGGCCAAACACCAGGAGACAGTGAGTTCTAGTCCCGCCTTAGGCATGAAAGCCATCTGGTGCCATCAGACCAATCACCAGGAGACAGTGAATTCTAATCCCGCCTTAGGCATGAAAGCCAGCTGGTGCCATCAGACCAATCACCAGGAGACAGTGAGTTCTAATCCCGCCTTAGGCATGAAAGATGACTGGGTGACCTTGGGCCAATGACTCTCTCTCAGCCAAACTCGTCTTACAGGTTTATTGTTGTAGGGAAAATAGGCAGAAGAAGGTGCAATATGTATAGTCACCTCCTTGAGTAACTTATAAAGATAATGATGGCGGGATAAAAATCTAATAAGTAAATAAAGAAATAAACAATAGTTTGATTCTGCCCCATGCATTGAGAAATTGATGGGGGGAACGTGAGGGGAATTAAATAGCAATCATGTAATAATAAATTAAACAATAAATAGTAACAATAATAATAAATTAAAAAGTTAGTTGCCTCTGCTGCTTGCGTTTTACTGATTTTATTCACCATCTCACCCAGCATTGTTAATGGAAATGGAAGATGCATATTTATTTTATCTCTTTTAAGTTATATATCAGCGTTATGGAAGAAGGAGATTTGGTTTCAATACCAAGCAATGAAATCACGCTATAAAACTCCAAGGCAGGGGAGGTAATATTGATCAATTCATCTTACAAATGGTAGGGGAAAATGCCTGCTTTGTAACTTGGCCTCATTTAAATGCAATTAAAAGGTTTTTTTTTCCAGTGGGTTCATAAAGTTGGCTAAGTCTCTTCTTTTAGACAAGCCTGACAGATCCATGAAAAACATTTTTTTAAGAGTAATGAGGAAGTAATTCACTTTTGACTTCCGAAAAGGTGTTTCCTTTCTACATGTAATTAATGTCCTATCCAAATCCTAACCAAGCCAGAACCTGCTTAGTTTCCAACCCCAAACTAATCTGGTTAAATAAAATTTACAATCGAAAAATACATCGCCCTGTTTTCAAAATGGTTTGGAAGGAGCTGCAACACTAGAAACGTGTAAATTTATTTATTTATTTATTTATTTTATTTTATTGGATTTGTATACCGCCCTATTCCCGTAGGACTCAGGGCGGTTTACAGGGCAGTTAAAACCATGAATACAAAAAATTAAAAACAATTAAAACAATTAAATTAAATTCAAGCCCGAAGAGTAAATCTAAAACCCAGTTAAATTAACAACCCCACAGTCTGGACCAAACAGATCGAAGAGCCAGGTTTTCAGGTCCCGGTGAAATGAGCGAAGGTCGGGGGCAGTCTTAAGTTCTGTGGGTAGTTGGTTCCATAGGGCCGGCGCGCCCACAGAGAACGCCCTTCCCCTGGGAATAACCCGCCGGCATTCATTAACCGGCGGTACCCTGAGAAGGCCCTCCCTGTGGGGGCGCACAGGACGATGGGAAGATGATGCCGGCAGCAGGTGTTCCCTTAGATAGTCCGGACCCAAGCCATTTAGGGCTTTATAGGTCTTTACCAGCACCTTGAATCTCACCTGGAGGGCAACCGGAAGCCAATGTAGCTCACGGAGAAGAGGTGTTACAAGCTCCCATCAAAACTCGCGCGGCTGAATTCTGCACCAGTTGAAGCCTTTGGGTGGTCCTCAAGGGCAGCCCCATGTAGAGGGCATTGCAGTAGTCTATCCGGGAGGTCATACGTATTCTTTGGGCTTCGATTATCAACTTCTCATTTAGGTCTTCTCTATAGTCATTGCACATCTTTCTGTCTCCCTCTGTCTCTGTCTCTCTGTCACACACACACAGTCTGTCTTTCTTTTCCATATATACCACAATCCCCATAGTTATTATTCACTAAGCATGCATAGGAAGAATAATAAAACAGCAGAGCTGGAAGGGATCTTGGAAGTCTTCTAGTCCAACCCGCTGCTCAAGCAGGAGACCTTATACCGGGGGTAGGCAACCTTGGCTCTTTTATGACTCGTGGACTTCAAATTCCTGAGCCACGAGTCATAAAAGAGCCAAGGTTGCCTACCCCTGCCGTACACCATTCCAGACAAATGGCTGTCCAATCTCCAGAGATGGATCACCCACAACTTTTAAAGTCAAGTCATTCCACTGATTAATTGTTCTGACTATCAGGAAGTTTCTCCTTAGTTCCAGGTTGCTTCTCTCCTTGATGAGTTTCCATCCATTGCTTCTTGTCCTGCCCTCAGATGCTTTGCAGAACAGCTTGACTCCCTCTTCTTTGGGGCAGCCCCTGAGATACTGGAACACTGCTATCATGTCCCCCCTAGTCTTGCTCTTCATTAGACATCAAATCATGATTAGCTGGCAGTTGTATTTTGTCCAAGACAATTTGAGGAGATCCAGGACTTTTAGCCCTGACAACTTTTTTAAAAAGCTAAACTTTTATCTGTACCTGCTGCTGGATTTTCGACACTCTCCAAGATACATTGAAGAATTACCCACCTGTTTGTCACTGTCCCATCTAATCTGTCAACAGATCAATTTTAAACTTGAATTGTCATTTGGGGTTGAAGCATTATCTCCAAACCCTCCCAAGGGATTTTTTGGCCCAGTTTGTTAATGTTGCTAATTATCCCATTCCGTGATGTCCTTGTTATTCTTTTTTTAAAAAATAAAGCTTCTAGCACATTTGTGATCTGGCATATATTATCTCCCTGCCTATTAAGAGAGATTGGCTCCCTTTAATCTTTGCACAGCGGGAGAGAAGGCACACAAAAAATCTGGGAGAGGAAGCGGAAAGAGACTCTTGTACTCTCCACAACACAACAAATCCTTGTAGAATTAGAATCAGATTAGAACTCTGTCGCACACAGTTTATATACTACTAAAAGTCTGATTCCTGTCACCTTCAACTGGGCGAAATAATGAATTGTGGGACAAAACTTTTTCAACCAGGGCACCTCAAATGGGTTAACCTCCATTACCCAATGAGGCCAAAAATCCAGGATCCATAACTTTTGCGGAACTGAAATTTCCTAGATTTAATAAAATATTTTATGACACAAACATCATCCTAAAGCAGTTTATAATAGCGTTACCAAATATCGTAAAAGATTTCCTGTGGCGATGTTTGATTGTGCTACAGTTCAACAAGGGCTACTTTCAACATTATGTAGATTTGAGTAGTTTTTAATGGGATTGCTGTAGTTCAAATATTAGAACAGAATAGAATACCTTTATTGCCATTGTGTATCTCGCAACAACATTAAGTGCTGCCCACAGTGCATACTACACGCAAGTAAAAACCACAAGTAAAAACATGCATTATATACACACATCCTTCACCTTCTAATTCACCATTGTGCTGCCCCTAATACTGCACTTGAATGTTGTACTATACAGTAGTATTTAATATGGTTACAGCTCTGGGATAAAAATGACTTTTCAGCCTATTGGTCTTGGTTTTTATTATCCTGTACCATCTGCCAGATGGTAATAGCTCAAAAAAAGAATGTTCGGGATGAGATGAGTCTTTAAGAATGTTTTGAGCTTTCCTAAGACAGCGGGAACTGTACAGTTCATCCTGGTGTGGGGGGGTGGAAGGAGAGTGCAGCCAATAATCCTCTGGGCGATGATAATGACCCTCAGAAGTGCTTTCCTATTTGCTACTGTGCAGTTGGCAAACCACACACAAATGCAATAGGTTAGAACCAGTGGTGGGATTCAAATACGTGAACAATCGGTTCTCTGTGTGGACACCGCTTCCGGAAGTCCGGGAGAGGCCTCTGAGGCTCAGAACAGACTTCCGGAAGTGGCGTCCATGCACTTCCAGTGGGCCATTCTGGGCCTGGGAGGCCTCCCCCGGGTCTCCAAGATTCAGAACAGATTTATGGGAGTGGCATCCATGCACTTCCGGTGGGCCATTCTGGGCTTGGGAGGCCTCTCCCGGGCCTCTGAGGCTCAGAACGGACTTCCGGAAGTAAGCATCCACGCATTCCCGGTGGGCCGTTTTGGGCCTTGGAGGCCTTGGAGGCCTCCCCCGGACCTCTGAGGCTCAGAACAGACTTCTGGAGGTGGAGTCCACGCATTTCCGGTGGTCCGTTCTGGGCCTTGCAAAGAAAGGGCTTCAGCCAGTTCGCCGAAGTCAACAAAAAAGTAGCTACCGGTTCTATAGAACTGGCTGAATCCCACCATTGGTTAGAATGCTCTCTGTGGAGCCGCGGTAGAAGGTCAGCAGCAATTTTTCATCCGGTTGTTTCCTGAGAAGTCTCAAGAAATAGAATCTTTGCTGGGCCTTCTTAACCAATGCTATAACATGAGCACTCCAGGTCAGGTCCTCCTGTATGATAATGTTGTGATTCAGGGTCAGCCTGTGGGTTCGGCAGTTGGGTCAGACGACTCAAAGGAGGAGGAGGAGGAGGGGGGTGTTGAAGAGCTTGCTGAGGGGATTGGACAGCTTGATGAGAGCCCCCAGCCAGGCCCCTCTCATCTGGTCACGACGCAGACCCAGCTGTGTGAGCCTGACAGCGTGGATGAAGATGACCCACAGCTGGCCCTGTTCAAGGACGCCCGACGCAGGAGGCAGTCAATCAGGAGTAAACAGAGGAAGGCAATGGGGCTCCTCGGAAGGAGGCAGAGAGAAGCCACGCCCTGAACTGTATTTAAGGGGGAATGCATGGGAGGGCTGGTTTGCTGAAGGCAACCGCTTGAAGAGCTCCTGTTTCTTGGTTCGTGTCTTGTTTGTTTTTGTAGCAATAAATTTGGCAGGCGTAATTCCAGCCTCTTGCCTTCTTGTACAAGGGGTTGTCCCTGCCTTTTCTGCAGGGCCGGTAGCAGGCTGGTACAGAACAGATAACACCCAGAAACCTAAAACTGGCCACCTGCTCCACACAGTCTCCGATGACGATCAGGAGCTGAATGTCTGATCTATTCCTCCTATAATCTACTATAAGCTCCTTGGTGTTAGTGGTGTTGAGAACCAAATTATTGTCTCTGCACCCCAAGTGCAACAGATCCACCTCATCCCGGTAGGCAAATGGGCGTGATGAGTTTTGAAAAGAAACATGTATGGAAACAAATGAGGATTTAGAGGTGTTTTTTTTAATATTTATTTTGTAAATATAAACAGGTTAAAAAAAATTCAGAACTATTTTTTGTTTTTATTTGATTGTATGATTTTACAATACCGTCAGACTTGATAAGGTTAAGCAAATGTCGGTCTTATTTTTTTTCCCTTTTCTTGCATTGCTACAAGTCATGATACCTTGTATTGTTTCAGTGCAGTGATATTTATAGGAAATGATTAAAAATGACTAACAGTCGTCTTTGAAAAGCTTAAGGTATTGAAGATAAAGAAAGGTAAAAATGCTGCCATTATTAATTATGATTTAGGAAGTCAATATTTCAAGCCTAAAATTGTTTAACTTTCCAAAGTATAACTTTAGACAAAGGAAATAAAACAGTGCAACTCACCTCAAAGGATTAGTTGCGTGATAATAGCTTCAGTCTTCAGCTAATTGCTTAATATTAAAATCTCCATTATTACACTACCACACATGCACAACACTGATAATAAGGAAAGAAGAGAGGATAGATGAAGCAAATTTAACAAAAAATAAATTACTTGCACAGCTAAAAAAAGAACAAGAATATTATGTTCTTTCAACGCATGCTTTTATTACCCAGTCAGATTTGATAAGGTTACCTTGTCCAATGAGAGAAAGTTATACTACTTTTCATGGCAGAGCAAGACAAAGGAGATGGTGCTAGACTTCCGGAGGAAAAAGGAGGAACCTGCCCCACTTTACATCGTGGGGGAGGGGGGCTGTGTGGAGAGAGTTTCCTCCTTTAAATTCCTGGGAGTCTACCTCTGTGAAGATCTTACCTGGAAAGTCAACACAACCCAGGTGGCCAGAAAGGCCCAACAGAGACTCCACTTCCTCAGGGTCTTGCGGAAGAACAGGGTAGAACAATGGCTAATGACCCTCTTTTACCGGTCTACTATAGAGAGTGTCCTCTTGCACTGTATTGTGGTTTGGTATGCTGGCCTCACAGCCGCGGATAGGAAAGTATTACAGAGGGTGGTGAGCAGGGCACAAAACATTGTGGGCTGTCCCCTGACACCACTGGATGACCTCGCCAGGGCCTGATGCCTTGGAAGAGTGAGGAAAATTCTCAGCAACAACTCACACCCTGGTCGGTACCTCTTTACTCTCCTACCATTGGGCAGGAGATACAGGAGTATAGCCAGCCGTACCAACAGGCTGCTCCTGAACGGGAAATAACTCCATGTATGATTGACTTGCGAGGCTGGTGTATTGTGCAATTAGCTCACATGGTGTAACAAAATGGTGGGTTTGTTGTCACTGTGATCTGTGGAGGGGGGGCACAAAGGGAGGCTCAGCCAATCTCACTGTATACATGGTTCTACTTTGACAATAGAGGTTCATTCTCATTCATTCTCTATCTGTCTGTCTGTCTGTCTGTCTGTCTGTCTGTCTGTCTGTCTGTCTGTCTGTCTGTCTATCTATCTATCTATCTATCTATCTATCTATCTATCTATCTATCTATCTATCTATCTATCTATCTATCTATCTATCTATCTTCAAATGTGGAAATCTATCTATCTATCTATCTATCTATCTATCTATCTATCTATCTATCTATCTATCTATCTATCTATCTATCTATCTATCTATCTATCTATCTATCTATCTATCATCTATCTATGATGTTATGTGTGTTTGTGTGTGCACCTGTGTATATACAGGTAGTTCTTAACTTACAACAATTCATTTAGTGACCAATCAAAGTTTCAGTGGCACTGAAAAAAGTGACTTATGACCATTTTTCACATTTATGACTATTGCAGCATCCCCATGACCACACAATCAAAATTTGGATGCTTGGCAACTGCCTCATATTTATGATGATTTGCAGTGTCCTGGGGTCATGCGATCCCCTTTTGCGACCTTCTGACAAGTCAATGGGGGAAGCCAGATTCATTTAGCAACCCTGTCACTAACTTAATAACTGCAGTGATTGACTTAACAGCTGTGGCAAGAAAGGTCACAAAATGGGGCAAGATTCACTTAACAACCGCCTTGCTTAGCAACAAAAATTTTGGGCTCAATTGTGGTTGTAAGTCAAGGACTGTCGTGTATGTATACGTGTCTGTCTGTCTGCCTGTATAAAATTAAAATAGAGAAATTGTTTTATTCTTTGTCTCTTGATGGCCGCCATTTTATTTATTCTAAATGCCCCATTTGTTTAACTGAAATATGGCAAAGAAAATAAGGGTTACCATTAAAAACAGTGCCATTTTCAAAATATCCACTAAACTAAATGTGACTCTAGTGAACGAGAAACACAACTAAATAGAAACAAAGCAGCAGAACAAATGAGAAAAACCCCCAAGTAGGCCTGTTCATTTTTCCTAAATTTTCCCCAGTGAAAAATCCCGTTCTTATGTGTCAGAATGGTGTACTTCTAAAAGATGGTCTTTAAAAAAAATATGGCTTGTGCACAAACAAATAGCAAAGACTCAGCATGTTTCTGGATTCACTCCCTCCATCACACCCACAATCCTAGAAGCATAGAAATGGGGGGGGGGGACGTGATAGCCGTATTCCAGTATTTGAGGGGGGGTCACATTATTCTCCAAAGCACCAGAGGGAAGGATGAGAAACAATGGTTGGAAACTGACCAAAGAGAGAAGCAACCTGGAATTAAGGAGAAACATCCTAACAGTGAGGACAATTAACCAGTGGAACAGCTTGCCACCTGAAATTGTGGGCGCTCCATCACTGGAGGTTTTTAAGAAGAGACTGGACAGTTGTTTGCCAGTATCCTAATCTAGCATGATTACTCCAGTCCTCCTTTAAAACTCTCTATGCTCTCTATGCTCTCTATGCCATCATCTGAAAACATACCTGTTCGAACAAGCCGGCCTGGCCTGAGGGGGGATTGGTGGGGTTTTTACTATCATTTTATTGGGGTTTTATTAATGTATTTATTGTTTTTTATGGGCATGTATTTAATTACTTTTTAATTTTTGTAGCTTTGTGTTTTATTCTTGCCCTGTACACCGCCCTGAGTCCTTCGGGAGAAGGGCGGTATAGAAATATTAATAAATTAAATTAAATTAAATTGTATCTGCTGGTCATTATTTCCACGTGTTAAATGCTTTGTGTAAACAAGTATTTTCTGCACAGCCGGCTAATTGTCCATCAAGAGGTCAGCTAGTTATGATGATCCAGCTTGCTCTAGCAGCAGGCTAGAAACCAAGAGACGGTGAGTTCTAGTACTGCCTTAGGCATGAAAGCCAGCTGGGCAGGTTTGGGCCAATCACTAGAAGATGTTGAGGTTTAGTCCCGCCTTAGGCATGAAATCTGGCTGGGAGATTTTGGGCCAGTCACTAAGAGGCTCTGACATCTAGTCCCGCCTTAGGCATTAAAGCCAGCTGGGCGACCTTGGGCCAATCACCAGGAGATGGTGAGTTCTAGTCCTGCCCTACCCATGAAAGCCGGCTGTGTGACCTTGGGACACACACACTCTCTCTCTCTTAGTGCAGTCACAAGGTTATTATTGTGAAAAAAACTAGAGTTGAAGGAAAAATCTTCATCATGGTTCAGTCCAAGCTTATAATGTCCTGTTTTAGAGTTTGGGTGGGGCAGGGCTTTTTTTCTCATAGAACACTCAGAACGGAGTTCCGGCACCTTTTTTGGATGGAACCTTATAGGGTAGGTAAGGCGGGTTGTATGACATGTGTGAGTTCCGGCACCTTTTTCTTTTACAAAAAAAGCACTGGGGTGGGGTATATAGATTTTAGGTGTCTTTGTCTTCCTAAGCTTCTATCTGGGGACCTCCAACCTTCCTGAATGGATTATTTACATCTGCATTTCTACAGAGCTGGTTTCTGCTTGGGGGAGGGAGACTTGGGGCTATTAAGGAAGGCATGCTTTTCTGCCTCTTTAAGATCTTTTTATTCTGCCCTTTTAATATTGCCTTCTCTGGGGGGGGGCTGACTTCCCACACTAGGAAGAGGAAGGAGTATTAAACATGTTTGCTGCTTTGAATTGTTTATAAGACTAATAAAGGCAGGAAAGAAAGAAAGAAAGAAAGAAAGAAAGAAAGAAAGAAAGAAAGAAAGAAAGAAAGAAAGAAAGAAAGAAAGAAAGAAAGAAAGAAAGAAAGAAGAGAAAGAGAAAGAAAGAAAGAAAGAAAGAAAGAAAGAAAGAAAGAAAGAAAGAAAGAAAGAAAGAAAGAAAAAGAGATAGAGAAAGAAAGAGAGAGAGAAAGAAAGAGAGAGACGGGGGAGAAAAGGAAAGGAAAGGAAAAGAAAGAAGGAAGAAAAGAAAGAAGAGAGGGAGCGACAGACATGTCCTCATAATATAGCCTTTGTTTCATTCCCAGCAACCTACAGTAAATTCATTCTTAAGCGTTACAGGTTTCAAATGAGGTTTGCTGCCAAAATGTCTTCAGCGAGGAATTCAGGAATTCAGCGTGATTTCCGGGACTGCGTGGCTTTGTAATAATATCAATCCATAAAAATTAACCAACAGAAACCAGGTCCAGAGGCCAGGCCATCTCTAATGCTCACAGCATCCTAACACAACTGGTTCCAATTCCTTTTGGGATCACAAAGGGTGGGACTGAACTCTCTCTAATTTTCACCCTGGCGAAGTAGCTCTGAAAATACATGCAAAACGATGATAAGAAAAGCCAGTAACAAAAGGAGTTGTACTTTTGTTTGACAAGTTCTACAACGCTTCCCAGTCAAGTGAAAGTACAGAGTATGTTCACAGATTCTTAAACTATTACCCCAATAAAATGTAATTATAGTGATTAATTGCATAATGATGACTGTAATCACAGCCTATTCTGGGTTGATTAAGAAAGACAGAAGAGTTTTGTTAAGGGAAAATGGGGGGTGGGGGGAGATTTCCAGAAAGGAAAAAGAAGAAAAATAACAGGACTACTTTTATGTTATTCAACATTCGCAGTTATAAAGTCTTTCATTTTTTAAAAGTACGCATTTCAAGGGTGAAGCCTTACGCTCGCACCGATGCTCCTCGACTTATGACAATTCAGCCCCAGAATTTATGTTGCTAAGTGAGACATTTGTTAAGGGAGTTTTGTCACATTTTTAACACCTGTCTTGTCACAGTTATTAACTGAATCGCTGCAGTTGTTAAGTTAGTAAGACGGTTGTTAAGTGAATCGGTCTTTTGCATTGGCTTTGCTTGTCAGAAGGTTGCAAAAGGGGATCACGTGGCCCCGGGACACTGCGACCGTCATAAATAGGAACCAGTTGCCAAGCATCTGATTTTTCATCACGTGACCACGGGGATGCTGCAAAGGTCGTAAGTGTGAAAAGCGGTCGTAACCCACTTTTTCCAGTGTCATCGTAACTTTGAAAGGTCACTAAATGATCTATTGTAAGTCAGTTAAAACATCATGATATTTACCCATGTAAAGTAGGCCAGGAAAGAAAGGGGTAGCCATTTAAATCATCCTTGTTTCATTCCCCAATCAAATGAAAGTAGTTCTCAATTTACAACCATTCCTACAGAATAGAATAGAATAGAATAGAATAGAATAGAATAGAATAGAATAGAATAGAATAGAATAGAATAGAATAGAATAGAATAGAATAGAATAGAATAGAATAGAATAGATAGAGTAGAGTAGAGTAGAGTAGAGTAGAGTAGAGTAGAGTAGAGTAGAGTAGAGTAGAGTAGGATCACGTGATCACTGACAAGCAAAGCCAATGGGAGAAGCTGGATTTACTTAAAGACTGTGTGATTTACTTAACAACTGTGGCAAAAAAAGGTCGTAAAATTGGACACGGCTTGCTTAACAACAACCTTGCTTAGCAATGGAAATTCTAATCCCAATTGTGGTCGTAAGTGGAGGACTACTTGCTAGTAAGCTGGGTAAAAATAAAGGTTTTCCCCTGTCCAGTCATGTCTGACTCTAGTGCGGATAAAATCCAGAGAAGACTTCAGCTGAAGAGAATTTCGGA
>NW_027673589.1:17500-90000 GCF_964194415.1 Vipera berus
ATATATATATATGTGCAAATTATTCAAATTGCTAATAAAGAATTTGGGAGGCTAAGATGATCATTTCGAACTCATTTATGTTCTCATCAGTTAGTCATACCCTTTATCTGAGATTCGAACCCGGGCTGATTGTATATCAGGGAGTGTTTTAACCTCCTGAGCCACGGGGTTCTTTCTCTCTTATATTAGCTGGAAGGCAAGGCAAATGTATGTTTAAGTATTTGTCAAGGCTTTTTGAATGGACCTTGCTAATTAACTCTTTCATTCCTGTTTTGGCCCGGCTCAGGGCTTATCCACAGGAACTAGTCAACGTATGACAGCTCATTATTTGTGCAAATTATTCAAATTGCTAATAAAGAATTTGGGAGGCTAAGATGATCATTTCGAACTCATTTATGTTCTCATCAGTTAGTCATACCCTTTATCTGAGATTCGAACCCGGGCTGATTGTATATCAGGGAGTGTTTTAACCTCCTGAGCCACGGGGTTCTTTCTCTCTTATATTAGCTGGAAGGCAAGGCAAATGTATGTTTAAGTATTTGAGCCGGGCCAAAACAGGAATGAAAGAGTTAATTAGCAAGGTCCATTCAAAAAGCCTTGACAAATACATATATATATATATATATATATATATATATATATATATATATATATATATATATATATATATATATATATATATATATATATATATATATATATATTTGTTTTCTGAGGTTTTCGCGGGTGTTTGTATGTGGATCTTTGGTCATTCGGGTTTTTCCCCGCGTAGAACTAAAGGTGTAGGAGCAACGTTTCAACGGAATCCCATCCGTCATCCTCAGGCTGGTGGCTTCTGCTTCCTTCTTCTGGAAGAAGCATGTGGTAGTGGCTGTTTGTTCCTCTTTTTTAAACTGCCAGAGGGGGGGTGTTCTGTGGGTGGAGGTGTGCTCTGATTGGGTGGGGGATTAAGTGTGTTCTGATTGGGTGGGAGTGTGTTTTGAATGGTGGGTGTGTTCTGATTGGGTGGGGGTGTGTTTTGAGTGGATGGGCTGGTCTCAGCTGCCAGCCTTAGACCTGAACTGGTGAGTTGTGCTGCTTTTGTTCGGCTTCGTGTTTGTGGTGGTGCCATGTTTTTATAGTGGGTGTCAGTTTGCTTATTGTGTGGTTTGGAGGGGTTTAAAGTGGCTGATGTTGCAGCTGTAGTTAGGTTTCTGTTTTGTGGTTGTGCCTTGTTATCATTGTGGGTTCGGATTTGCTTTTTGAATGGTTGTGTGGTGGTGATGTCATGTGATGTTATCATGAGTTTGGGTCTGGTATCATTCTTGGTGGTTGGGACTCGTCTGTCAATCAAGGCGGGTTTCCAAATGGTTGGTAGGCGAGAGGTATCATCTCGTTTGTTCATGCTGTGGGGACGTTTTTCTATCTCAATGGCTTCTCTGATTATTCTGTTGTTAAAATGTTCAATTTTGGCGATAGTTTTGGTTTTTTTAAAATCAATTTCATGTCCCGTGGCTTCAAAGTGTTGGACCAGGGATGAAGTTTGTTCTCCCTTTCTGAGTGAGTTTTTGTGCTCTTCAATGCGTGCACTTATTCTTCTGTTGGTCTGTCCGATGTATGTGGTGGGGCAGGTGGTGCATGGGATTTCGTATACTCCTTGGTTTTCTAACCCAATTATGTCCTTGGGTTTTCTTAGGATGGTGGATATTTTTCTGTCTGTGTAGAATGCCGTTTTGATGTTGTGTTTTTGGAGGACCTTGCTGATTCTGTCTGTGGTCCCTTTTAAGTATGGGAGGAGGGCTTTGCCATTTTCTTGTTCTCTGTCTTGGGTTTTTGTGGGTGTCTCTCTTCGGATTAAGTTGGTAATCGTGTTTCTTTGGAATCCATTGGCTGTTAGTACATTAGTGAGAGTGTGTAGTTCGGTTTTTAGGTGTTGTTCGTCAGCTAGGTGTTTTGTTCTGGAGATGAGTGTCTTGACTACGGAGTTGATCTGTGCTGGGTGGTGGTGTGAGAGTGCGTTCAGATAGCGGTTTGTGTTTTTTTTTTTTATGGTAGATAGTGTGTCCTAGGGAGCCGTTGGATTTCTTGTAGACTAAGACATCAAAGAAGGGAAGTTGATTGTTAGCTTCTGTTTCCATGGTGAATTGTATTTTGGGGTGTAGGCTATTGAGGTGTGTGAGGAAGTCATCCAGTTTTTCTTTGCTGTGTGGCCAGATTACGAAGGTGTCATCTACGTATCTGAGCCAGAGTTTGGGTTTGTGGTTGGATTCCCTCCCTCCTTCTTTCCGTCTATCCTTCCTTACCTCTTCCTCCTCCCCTCCCTCTCTTCCCTCCCTCCCTCTCTTCCCTCCCTCCCTCTCTTCCCTCCCTCCCCTTCCCTCCCTCCCTCCTTCTTTCCTTCCTCCCTCCCTCCCTTTCTCCCTCCTTCCTTCCCTCCCCTCCCTCCCTCTCTTGCCTCCTTCCTTCCTTCCTTCCTCCCTCCCTCCCTCCCTCCCTCCCTCCTCTCCTTCCCTCCCTTGTTCTTTCTGTCTTTCCTTCCTTCCCTCTTCCTCCCTCCCTCCCTCTCTCAGTTCATCACCCTTGGCCAAATATCCATTTCCGTACACAAAGCAACGTCTCCAACTAAAATACTGCACGCAGATCACGGGGACTGTATCCCATCAGGCCGATGCGCATTGTGAGTGTTCTGGTGCCTGCAGCTCAGAAAAAGACCGGGCGGGGGGGGGGGCTCCGTTTTGGCAAGAGACTCCTGATTTGGCTCTGAATAAGTCCTGACAAGGCTCGGGAACAGTGCAGCAATTCTTTCCCACCGCTATGGGATCACAATCCTCCCTGAGACAAGCGACAGCTCCTTGACATGCTTTTTTGCCAAGCCATGTATCATGCCATCCATGAGGCACTCTAAGAAAACGCACAAAGGGTACCAACCCCCCCCCAAGAGCTGCAAATTATAGTGTTCCATCTTAGGTGATTACAGTTTCTTTGGAACACATGGATGAGTCTGCTGTTGCATTGTGACATTGTGGGTTTTTCTTAGGCTGGGCCAATCACAAATGTCACACATAAAATAAAACTAAAAAAAAAACAAAAACCAACAGCCCTCCTTAAAAATAGTGGCCGCTTGGAGGGTAGGAAGAGGAGAGGGGATGAGGCCTATTTGTGGCCTCTCAGAACAAGCCGAGCTTGAGAGGAATTTTTGGTGGCTTTGCCTCTCTTCCCATTTGCAAGAAGCATTGGCTTGCACAAAGCTCTGACGTTCAGCAAAGATGATCAGGAGACTGGAGGCTAAAAGATATAAGGAACGGTTGCTGGAATTGGGTATGTGTAGTTTAACGAAGAGAAGAGTGAGGGGTGTTGTGATTCAGGGTCAGCCTGTGGGTTCGGCAGTTGGGTCGGACGACTCAGAGGAGGAGGACGGGGGTGTTGAAGAGCTTGCTGAGGGGGTTGGAGAGCTTGCTGAGGGGGTTGGAGAGCTTGCTGATGAGAGCCCTCAGCCAGGCCCCTCCCACCTGGTCATGACGGAGACCCAGCTGTGTGAGCCTGACAGCGTGGATGAAGATGACCCACAGCTGGCCCTGTTCAAGGACGCCCGACGCAGGAGGCAGTCAATCAGGAGTAAAAAACAGAGGAAGGCAATGGGGCAACTCGGAAGGAGGCAGAGAGAAGCCACGCCCTGAACTGTATAAAAGGGGAATGCATGGGAGGGCTGGTTTGCTGAAGGCAACCGCTTGAATAATTCCTGTTTCATAACTCCTGTTTCATGGTTGGTGTCTTGTTTTGCTCTGTTTTATGTTAATAAATTTGGCAGGCTTTATTCCAGCCTCTTGCCGTTTGTAAAGGGGTTGTCCCTGCTTTTTCTGCAGGGCTGGTAGCAGGCTGATACAGAACAGTGGGTGACATGATAGCAGCGTTCCAATATCTCAGGGGCTGCCCCAAAGAAGAGGGAGTCAAGCTATTCTCCAAAGCACCTGAAGGCAGGACAAAAAAAGAAGGGGGGGGGAGTTGGACTAGGTCACTAGAAGATCTCCAAGGTCCCTTCCCCTTCTGCTACTCTATTAAAGCACCCGAAGGCAGGAGAAGAAGCAATGGATGGAAACTGATCAAGGAGAAAAGCAACCTAGAACTAAGGAGGAATTTCCTGACAGCGAGAACAATTAATCGGTGGAACGACTTGCCTCCAAAAGTTGTGGGTGTGCTGCAATACTGGAGGTTTTTAAAGAAGAGATTGGACAACCCTTGGGTTTCCTGCCTGAGCAGGGGGTAGGACTAGAAGACCTCACCAGGTCCCTTCCAACTCTGCTATTCTCTTCTTTATTAAACAAATGCAAAGGGCCACACAAATGACACATAGGTGATTCTGGGTGGCTGGCTACATTTTTTTTAAAAAAAGTCTAAAAACATCTTAAAACGTAAGACCGTCAAATCTTTTTAAAAATTTATAATAAAGCTGTTTTTTAAAAAAATCCTACACTTCCCCCAGTGACCTATGACTGTTTTTGAACAAAATTTCCGACTCTTGGCAATCGGTATATAATTTATGACGCAGCGTCCTGGTGTGTGTGTGTGTGTGTGTGGTGATCCACTTTTGTGACCATCTGACAAGCAAAGTCAATTGGGGAAGCTGGATTCACTTAACAACCATGCTACCCACTTAACAACTATGGAGATTCACTTAACAATGTGGCAAGAAAGATCATAATATGGGGCAAAACTCATTTAACAAATGTCTCGCTTAGCAACAGAAATTTTGGTCTCTTTTGTCGTTGTCAGCCGAGAACTACCTGTATCTCATTCAGGTCACTGAGAAAAGAGGTGGGGAATTTTGAATGACCAGTGCAGGTTGAAAGTTAGTTTAAAATGTTTCATTTATCTTACAATCCCCTTCCCCCCCCCTCTATTATTCGAAGCTGCAGGATGTAGAAAGTGAATGGAAACTGCCTGTTAACCACAGACTCTCACAACACATACATACTGTTACTGACACAGACGCACAAGGGCACACACGCTTCCCACTTGCCGCATTTGTTTGTGTTTATGTAAGCAAAAAATTTAAAAAAATATATAAAAAAATATTGGCATGCATTATCTTTTTATGAGCCTCACGATTTATTCCGTTCTTGTCGGGCCTCTGGGAATTCATTCTATAAACTTTATTGAGACAAGATATCTACAGGCGTTTGCATATACGTGAGCTCAGCAAAATATTACTTTTTTTAATGCACTTTTGACTTTGCGGGGAGGTGAGGGAGGGAAAAGAAATTGCCAAATGGTAATTGATTGTATTGATTCCTCTGAGCGCTTGTGTTCATTTCAGTTTTGGAGGTTGGAAATCCCAAATCAGTTGCAAACCACGACAAGGGAGTCAATTGATGAATATTGAAAGAGAGGGACATGTTAGAACCAGTAATGCTTTCGAGCATTTGAACTCTTTGTTGTAAAACGATTAGGGGACTGGAGGCTAAAACATATAAGGAAGAGTTGCTGGAATTGGGTACGTCTAGTTTAATGAAGAGAAGGACGAGTGGGGACATGATAGCAGAGTTCCAATATCTCAGGGGCTGCCCCAAAGAAGAGGGAGTCAAGCTATTCTCCAAAGCACCTGAAAGCAGGACAAGAAGCAACGGATGGAAACTAGTCAAGGAGAGAAGCAACCTAGAACTAAGGAGAAACTTCCTGACAGTTAGAACAATTAACCAGTGGAACAACCTGCCTCCAGAAGCTGTGAATGCTCCAACACTGGACGTTTTTAAGAAGAGACTGGACAACCATTTTTCTGAAATGGTATAGGATCTCCTGCCTGAGCAGAGGGTTGGACTAGATGACCTCCAAGCTCCCTTCCAACTCTATTATTATTATTATTATTATTATTATTATTATTATTATTATTATTATTATTATTATTATTATTATTATTATTATTCTGAGATCCATTCATGTGATAATTTCAGGGCCTGAATGCTCTATTAAAGCCAAGATATAAAAGTATGAAAATCACGTGAAAATTTAGTACTGCTTTATAAAGCCTTAGTAAGGCACACTTGAAATACTGCATCCAGTTTTGGTCACCACATTACAAAAAAGATGTTGAGACTTTGGAAAAGATGTTGAGATGATTAAAGGCCTGGAGACTAAAATATATTCACTTGTGAACATGCACTCGTGACCTCTCGTTTGGACTACTGCAACGCTCTCTACATGGGGCTGCCCTTGAGGACCACTCGGAGGCTTCAACTGGTGCAGAATGCAGCCGCGCGAGTGGTGTTGGGGGTCTCCCGATACTCCCATGTTACACCTCTGCTCCGCGAGCTGCATTGGCTGCCAGTTGCCCTCCGGGTGAGATTCAAGGTGCTGGTAATGACCTATAAAGCCCTACATGGCATGGGTCCGGATTACCTAAGGGAGCACCTGCTGCCGGCATCAACTTCCCTCCGTCCAGTGCGCCCCCACAGAGAGGGCCTCCTCAGGGTGCCTCCGATCAGAGAATGTCGATTGGTGGCCCCCAGGGGGAGGGCGTTCTCTGTGGGCGCACCAGACCTATGGAACCGCTTGCCGGTTGAGCTCCGGATGGCCCCCGACCTCCACTCCTTCCGGCGGGATCTAAAAACTTATTTATTTGAACAATCTGGCCTGGTTTGATGGGTTTAGGGTTGGATCTAATTTTAACATAGTTTTTAAGCATTGTATTATATTGGGCACGATTATTTAATTCTTTTAACTTCTTTTAACTTTTGTGTTTATATTTTGATATTTATTGCCCTGTACACTGCCCTGAGTCCTTCGGGAGAAGGGCGGTATAAAAATTTAATAAATAAATAAATAAATAAATAAATAAATAAATAAATATTCTATTCTATTCTATTCTATTCTATTCTATTCTATTCTATTCTATTCTATTCTATTCTATTCTATTCTATTCTATTCTATTCTATTCTATTCTATTCTATTCTATTCTATTCTATTCTATTCTATTCTATTCTATTCTATTCTATTATTTCCTGCTGTTCTATTCTTTCTTCTTGTTCTACTCTACTCTACTCTACTCTACCCTACCCTACCCTACTCTTCTCTACTCCAGGGCTTTTCAACCAGTGGTATGGGTACCACCTGTGGTACATTGGCACCTGGCAGCTGGTACGCGACCAGGGCTTTTTTACTCATAGAACGCTCAGAATGCAGTTCCGGCACCTTTTTTGGATGGAACCAAGGCGGGTTGTATGACGTGTGAGTTCCGGCACCTTTTTCTTTTACAAAAAAAGCACTGTACGCGACCATCCTAGAAAAGTGGTAACGGGGGAGGGGAATGAGCTGAACCGGGGGCAGCACCGCACAAGCCTGAGTGAGAGACAGCTGGAGCTGCAGGGCTGTCAGGGCTCAGCGGAAGCGCCAGGATCAACGCCAGGCTCCAGCTGGAGCTCGGCACTGATCCCGGCGCTTCTGCTGAGCCCAGAAGAAGCGCCGATCAGATGGAATGTTGCAGCATCTCCAGGGTCTTGTGATTTACATGCAGATGCTTGCCAACTGATTCATATTTATGACGGTCACAGTGTCCCAGGGTCATGTGAAGTGATCAAAACCTGCTGCAACCACCCAGCAGATGGGGGAAATAAAAACCAAACACCCCCCATCCCACCCCCACTGCCAATCCTCAACAGAATTGCTCACAACAATGAAACCTCGGACAGGAGGAAGAGCGCCACCGGGTGGGCAGGCAGGTGTCTTGCTCAGCTGTGGTTTGGGGGGGGGGCGCTTTTTTCAGTGCCATTGTAACTTCGAACAGTCACTAAGCAAACTGTTGTGAGTCGAGGACTACTTGTACTTCATCACTTTTTTTCCTTTTTTTTTTTTTGGTCATCAAGTTTTGGACACCTTGCTAGGCGACTGGTGGTACTTCGGTGTTGCCATATCCTATAAGTGGTACAAGGGGTGAAAAATGTGAAAAGCCCTGGACTAGATGACCTCCAAGGTCCCTTCCAACTTTTTTAGTCTGATTCTGAAGATTAACCTTCCCCACAACAGGCTGAACTGATCCTCTCATTAGCCTCATCATGGTTTACGATGGATTAGAACAGGGGTCTTCAAACTTGGCCCTTTTATGACTTGTGGACTTCAACTCCCAGAATTCCTCAGCCAGGCAAGCCTGGCTGAGGAATTCTGGGAGTTGAAGTCCACAAGTCATAAAAGGGCCAAGTTTGAAGACCCCTGGATTAGAAGGATGAGTATGGGAACTCAACTCACCTGGAAGATTCCCAGTGAGGGTGGGTCCTGGAGAAAAAAAAAAGTGATGCGCAGCCATTTGTTGTGAGTTTCAGCACCTGTTCTTTTGCGGGAAGGGAGAAACTCAGCAGTAGTTATGCTATTATTGGAATGAGAAATGAATTGTCTGTTTGAAGAGCCATCCGTCAGGTTTGATGGACTGTCAAGCTGGCGCATCGATGGATATTACGGCGGCAATTCTCTCTTCGGAGAACACGCCGAGGAAGTTTTAAGGGAGGTGGTTCATAGCCTGTGCCTGGGAGCCCAGGCAGCCAAGTTGACATGCTTGTTAAATAATAGCACAGGTTGCCTTTTCCTAAATTACACGCTCCTAGTGTTCCTGGAGTCTTCTGCCGCACACTCCATCTGTCGCAGAGCAGGTGGAATTCCACGCCGTCTTCTCTATTGGCCCTCTTAGAAGAAACACATTTGCTGGCACACAAGGCACTCTGTGTTTGAACTAACACACCTTTTATGCGGCAATGCTGAGGATCTGAAACGAACTTTCAGCAGGCTCCATTGCCAAAGGAGAACGATCTGAAGAGGCCGGGCACACATAGAATTAATAGAATAACAGAGTTGGAAGGGACCTTGCAGGTCATCTAGTCCAACCCCCTGCTCAGGCAGGAAACCCTATACCATGTCAGACAAATGCTTTCTTAAGAGTGCCTCCAGGGTTGGAGCACCCATAACTTCTGAAGGCAAGCCGTTCCACTGGTTGATTGTTCTAACTGTCAGGAAGTTTCTCCTTAGTTCTAACGTTGCTTCTCTCCTTGATGAGTTTCCATTTGTTGCTTCTTGTCCTGCCTTCAGGGGCTTTGGAGAATAGATTGACTCCCTCTTCTTTGGGGCAGCCCCTGAGATACTGGAACATTGCTATCATGTCACCCCTCGTCCTTCTCTTCGTTAAACTAGACATATCCACACCGTGTTCCTGTGTGCCTGCACACTCATTCCCAGAAAAGAAATGGTAAAATAGGTAGTCCTTGACTTACAATCATTCATTTAGCGATTGTTTGAAGTCACAATGGCACTGAAAAAAGTGACTTACAACCAGTGGCGGGATTCAGCCAGTTCGCACCACTTTGGCAGAACCGGTAGCTAATTCTTTTGTTGCCCAGGCCCAGAATGGACTTCCGGAAGTGGCATCCATGCAGAGAACTGGTGGTTCACCTATCTGAATCCCACCACTGCTTACAACCACTCCTTGCAGGTTACAAACATCACAGCTTTTTTTCAAAATTCAGGTGCTTATTTACGACGGGTGCCACATCCTGGTACGTCCAAAGCACCTGAAGGCAGGACAAGAAGAGACTGGACAACCATTTGTCTGAAATGGTATAGGGTTTCTTGCCTGAGCAGGGGGTTGGACTAGATGACCTCCAAGGTCCCTTCCAAATAATAATAATAATAATAATAATAATAATAATAATAATAATAATAATAATAATAATAATAATAATAATAATAATAATAATTATTATTATTATTATTATTATTATTATTATTATTATTATTATTATTATTATTATTTATTATTATTCCTTCCATCACCCTCACCATCCTGCTGTGAAGCTTTTTGGATGAGAAGTGAAATTTCTTCTTCTTCTTCCTCAAGGAAAAAAAAACACCTTTGAGAAAAGTATGACCTGGATGACTAAGAATCTCCACAGACATTTATTATTTTGGTCAGTATGCTTTGAAAGGACAGAACACCTTAGAATAAGACAACGGCAATATACTTCCATGTTTTCCCTAGTAAAAACTATACGGAAATACAGCATCTGGGTTTGTGTGTGTGTGTGTGTGTGTGTGTGTGTGTGTGTGTGTGTGTGTGTCTCCAGGAGCTGACTTAAACAAAAGGAGACATTATTTTCCAGAACATGTTAATGCAAAATCCTTCTACTGCTGTTGTTAACAGAAGCACCTGAAATTACTAGTAAAAAGGTAAAGGATCCCCCGCACATGCGTGCTAGTCGTTTCTGACTCTAGGGGCCGGTGCTCATCTCCGTTTCAAAGCCGAAGAGCCAGCGCTTGTCCGAGGACGTCTCCGTGGTCATGTGGCCGGCATGACTAGACGCCAAAGGCGCATGGAACGCTGTTACCTTAATAATAATAATAATAATAATAATAATAATAATAATAATAATAATAATGATGATGATGATGATGATGATGATGATGATGATGATGATGATGATGATGATGATGACAAGAAGCAATGGATGGAAACTAGTCAAGGAGAGAAGCAACCTAGAACTAAGGAGAAACTTCCTAACTGTGAGAACAATTAACCAGTGGAACAACCTGCCTCCAGAAGCTGTGAATGCTCCAACACTGGAAGTTTTTAAGAAGAGACTGGACAGCCATTTGCCTGAAATGGTATAGGGTTTCCTGCCTGAGCAGGGGGTTGGACTAGATGACCTCCAAGGTCCCTTCCTCCTCCTCCTCCTCCTCCTCCTCCTCCTCCTCCTCATTATTATTATTATTATTATTATTATTAATAATAATAATAATAATAATAATAATAATAATAATAATAATAATAATAATAATAATAATAATAATAATAAACCTGATAGACCAAGAGCTGATCTTAAGAGCAATTTAAAAGAGGAAAAATAAGGATATTCACCTTCTGATCCATTCAGATTTTTACTTTTTTTTAAGCTCAATCCATCACGCACAACCTCCTAAACAGCCAGCACTCTGGGCCCTGATTTCAATGCCTCACTGGCACATGGCTTTTAGAGGCTTTGTGTCTCTCTGTATGGACGTTACACTGAGTGTTATCTCCATGCTGCTCAGAGCTATCTTAGAGCTTTTTTTTTTACAACCCCCACGTTCAACAGAGCCTGCAAATTACGAACTGAAGCTGAACAGTAGGAATTGAATTTTTATTGGCAGTGTGACCGGGCTCAGGGTATCTGCAGAGGAAGTGGTGGTAGTAGTAAAAGAATGGCAACTGCCACAAAGTAGACAAAGCTAAGTCCCCCAAATGCCAGAGAATTCCTCAAAGCTTGGCATTCCAACATATCTGCCATCAACAGGCACATGGATATAAGCCACATTTACACCCCGTTCCAAAGAGACAATCAAATGGCTAAAAAGGAAACAAAGGACCAAAATACCCCCACTAGCCAGCAATCCGCACTCAGATGATCAGAGATTAGAACCAGAATCAGAACAAGAGTTGCAAGGGAACTTGTAGGTCATCTAGTCCAAACCCCCCCCCACACCCATTTCTGACAGATGGCAGTCCAGTCTCCTCTTGAAAGCTTCCAGTGATGAAACTTTCACAACATCTGAAGGCAAACTGTTCCATTGGTTGAATGTTCTCACTGCCAGAAAATTTCTCCTTATTTCTAGGTTGAATCTCAAGATTAACACTAGACCAACAACCAAGCTCAAAACAACACCCCAATCAAGGAACTAGCAACTCTGACAAACCCTCAATCCATAAACAACAGCCTAATCAAGGAATCACCAAGAATTCTCTCACCAACACTCACAAGCTAATATAATAAACAGAGAGAAAACCTCTCTCCATAACAGCATTGATGACGTTACATAGTTGGGTAATGAAATGTCTGCAAGAAGGCAACCAAGCTCAGAGAGCACCAAGGATCCCAAAATAATCAAATCCTTTTCTTTTTCTTTTTTACTTGTGGATGGCATATGCAACAGACCTTAAAAATTGCTGTTCAACCAGCCAAAGCTTTATCATCTCATCCATTGCCCAGGATGGGAAATTAAGAATTCACAGTATCATGTTCAGAGGGCTATCGAGTTTAGATTAGTGCTTATTTATGAAAACACACTTCCTGTCTTTCATGAGCCTTTGCGATATAATCTGGTTAATGAAATTTACAGTCTCTGCTCCCCTTGTAGGAAGCTTGCTTATCGTGCAGTTTTTCTTTTTTCCTTTTCTTCTCTTTCAGCGAATCAATTATATTAAAAAGCCGTCCCTTCTCCTTTCCTTTATACCTGGAAGACATCCCATCCTTTGACTAAAGTTGGCATAAATAAAAATAACAAGAACAACAGTCGTGATAATGCCCCTAGGGAGGCAGTAGGAAACCTTTTAATTGCCTGGCTTGGAGAATGAAAAAAAAGAATAACTATCATTATAGTAGTTTTTTTATTAGTAAACCAATGGCTATTGATAAATATAAGTGAGATTTACAGTACCATCCCCTTTTTTCCCTTTCTTTCTTAATTTGTATTTTTAATTTGCTGGGGGTTGTCAGTTTCATTTAAAATTCTCGTGTTTGTGTTTGCTAGTAAAGGCAGTGCTTTTTTTGTAAAAGAAAAAGGTGCCGGAACTCACACATGTCATACAACCCACCTTGCCTACCCTACAAGGTTCCATCCAAAAAAGGTGCCGGAACTCCGTTCTGGGCGTTCAATGACAAAAAAAGCCCTGAGTAAAGGTAAAGGTAAAGTTTCCCCCGCACATGCGTGCTAGTCGTTTCCGACTCTAGGGGCTGGTGCTCATCTCCGTTTCAAAGCCAAAGAGCCAGCGCTTGTCCGAGGACGTCTCCGTGGTCATGTGGCCGGCATGACTAGACGCCAAAGGCGCACGGAACGCTGTTACCTTCCCACCGTAGTGGTTCCTATTTTTCTACTTGCATTTTTACGTGCTTTCGAACTGCTAGGTTGGCAGAAGCTGGGACGAGTAACAGGCGCTCACTCTGCTACGCGGCACTCGGGATTCGACCCGCCAAACTGCCGATCTTCTGATCGACAAGCTCAGCGTCCTAACCCACTGAGCCACCGCATCTCTTCTTGTGTTTGCTAAGAATGTTAAATTAAAAAAACAACAACAGTATTTGCTTAGCAGTGTTTGCTAAGAATGTTAAATTTTTAAAAAATATTCAATTGTTTTTTTTAAAGTATTAAAAATAACAACCATAGAATAGGTCATCCTCAACGTATATGTGTCGTGCAATGAGACCCCATCTCAGGATGATATTCCCTTCATGTTTTAAGGACCACAAGGATGAAGCTGGGGATTTGGGCAGCTATTCCATAATGACCTAGGTCAGTGATGGCGAACCTTTTAGAGACCGAGTGCCTAAACTGCAACCCAAAACCCACGTATGTATCGTCGGGTGCCGGGTGGGCATGGCCCATTGGTTGGGTGTGGCCTATTGGGTGGGCGTGGCCTCAGTGGTAGCGGTAGACTGGGTGGGACTAAAAAGTTCAATCAATCAATTCCAACTTTGCGAGATCTTTTTCTTTCCCCGCGAGAAGCTGAAATTGATTGATTGATTGAACCTTTTTTTTTTGCACATGGAGGCGGAGGCCTAAAGCGAAAAGGTTTTATAAAACCCAGCTGAAGGCCTAGGACTTGGGCAATGGCACACGTGCCCACAGAGAGGGCTCTGCGTGCCACCTGTGGCACGCGTGCCATAGGTTTTCCACCACAGACCTACGTGCTTAGCCCCACAAATGACAAATTTAACTGCAGTATGCTACACTAAGATGCTTTTCATAACTTGGAATATTGCATAGGGTTTTAGTCACCACAATGTAAAAAAGATGTTGAGACTCTAGAAAGAGAACAGAGAAGAGCAACAAAGAGGATTAGGGGACTGGAGGCTAAAACATATAAGGAACGGCTATTGGAATTGGGTATGTCTGGTTTAATGAAGAGAAGGACATGATAGCAGTCTTCCAATATTTTTGAGGGGCTGCCCCAAAGGAAAGGGAGCCAAGCTATTCTCCAAAGCTTGACTCCCTCAGGCAGGACAAGAAGCAATGGATGGAAACTGACCACGGAGAGAAGCAACTTAGAACTAGGAAGAAATTTCCTAATGGTGAGAGAAATCCACCAGTGGATTGGCCTGCCTTCAGAAATTGTGGATGCTCCAATGCTGGAGGTTTTAAAGAAGATATTAGACAACGATTTGTCTGAAATGGCATAGGGTTTCCTGCTTGAGCAAAGGGTTGGACTAAAACACCTCCAAGGTCCCTTCCAACTCTATAACTCTGTTATTTTTGCAATACAAATGAGCGAATATTCATCATGTATGACCAATACATAAGAAAATTAAGTATTTGGAGAGGTGGATGACATTTGTCTGAAGCGGTATAGGGTTTCCTAGTTTTTAGAATTTAGAATAGAATAAAGCCGGAAGGGACCTTGGAGGTCTTCTAGTCCAGCCCCCTGAGCAAGCAGGAGAGCCTATACCGTCTCAGACAGGTGACTGTCTAGCCTCTTCTTAAAAACCTCCAGTGATGGAGCGCCCACGATTTCTGGAGGCAAGCTGTTCCACTGGTTGATTGTCCTCACTGTCAGGAAGTTTCTCTTTAATTCCAGTTTGCTTCTCTCTCTGGTCAGTTTCCAACCATTGTTTCTCATCCTGCCTTCTGGTGCTTTGAAGAATAGTTTGACCCCCTCTTCTTTGTGGCAGCCCCTCAAATACTGGAATACTGCTATCATGTCGCCCCTGTTTCTTCTTTTCTTTAGATTAGCCAAACCCAAGTCCTGCAGCCGTTCTTCATATGGTTTAGTCTCCAGGCCTTTGATCCTCTTAAGTTGCTCTTCTCGGAACTTTTTCCAAACTCTCAACGTCTTTTTTGTAGTATGGTGGCCAAAACTGTCTGCAGTATTCCAGGTGTGGTGTCACTAGGGTTTTACAAAGGGGTAGTAATACTTCTCGTGAACTTGATTCTATGCCTCTGTTTATACAGCCCAGGATTGAATTAGCTCTTTTGGCTGCTGCTGCACACGGCTGGCTCATAGTCAAGTGATCGTCCACTACTAGGACTGCAAGGTCCCTCTCGCAGTTACTGTTTTTGAGCCAGGTCTTACCTAATCTGTACATGTACCTTTGATTTTTCCTGCTTAAATTTAAAACTTTGCTTTTCTCCACATTAAAACTCATTTTGTTGGATGGGGCCCATTGTTCAAGTTTGTCTAGATCGTTTTGGATCCTGAGCTTGTCTTCTGGGGTGTCAGGTACTCCTGCCAGTTTAACGTCATCTGCAAATTTGATGAGTTCCCCTTCTATTCCCTCATCTAAGTCATTGATGAAGATATTGAAGAGTACTGGGCCTAAGACGGAGCCTTGTGGTACCCCACTGCTTACTTCTCTCCATGTGGATGTAGTACCATTGAGCAGGGCTTTTCAACCTTTTCGCCCATTGTACCACTTTTAGGATATGGCAACATCCGAGTACCACCAGTCCGCCTAGCAAGGTCTCAAAAACTTGATAAGCAAAAAAAAAAAAGGAAAAAAGTGATGAAGTACAGGTAGTCCTCGACTTACAACAGTTCGCTTAGTGAGTGTTCGAAGCTACAATGGCACTGAAAAAAGGGCCCCCCAAGTCACAGCTGAGCAAGACACCTGCCTGCCCGCCCGGTGGTGCTCTTCCTCCTGTCCGAGGTTTCATTGTTGTGAGCATTTCTGTGGAGGATTGGCAGCAGGGGTTGGGGTGGGGGGTGTTTGGTTATTATTCCCCCTGTCTGCTGGGTGGTTGCAGCAGGTTTCAGTCACTTCACATGACCCTGGGTCTGTCATAAGTACGAATCAGTTGCCAAGCATCTGAATGTAAATCACAAGATCCTGGAGATGCTGCAACATTCCAGCTGCTTGGCGCTTCTTCTGGGCTCAGCAGAAGTGATGGGATCAGCGCTAAGCTCCAGCAGGATCCTGGCGCTGATCCTGGCGCTTCCGCTGAGCCCCGACAGCCTTGCAGCTCCAGCCGTCTCTCGCTCAGTCTTGTGCGGTGCTGCCCCCGGTTCAGCTCATTCCCCTCCCCTGCTACCACTTTTCTAGGATGGTCGCGTACCACCTGCCTTACTAAGCAGGTAGGTGGTGGTCTGCTTTGTCGAATGCCTTACTGAAATCCAGGTATACTATGTCCACAGCTTGAGCAGGGGGTTAGAGAAGAAGACTTAAAGGGTTCCTTCCAAGTTGGTTATACTGTTATTCTGTTAACTTATTTTACTTGGCGAGAAGTGTTCCCAAGCAGCGTAATCAGACAATCTTTCTTTCACAGATTATCTTCCCCACCACTGATGACTCTGAGATATTTAACGCAGCCCTTGCTTTGTCTTAGAAAACTGCTGGTTTTTCATTCTGCGGAAAGGACCCCTTTTTTATCCCAATTGCCACTCCCCATCTGGAAAGTATTAGCCAGCAAATAATAATTTAAAGTAGAATTTAGCACTGTGTGGACCATTTCAGATGGAATGAGAGAAACCGCTTCATGGGGGTCTTTTTCTCTCCCCCCCCTCCCCATGAAGCTGCTGACACTTTCAAGATTTGAGCCAGATATCAGTCGGATGGGATTTCACCCCGCAAATTTTAAATTATCAGTAGCTAGGTAAAAAGTAACCTCTCATCTTTTGGGCTTGAATGTTTGCCCATTTTGAAACATCTCACTGTGTATCATATTCAATCAGTTGTGGTCAAGCTGGAAAAACACTAGAGTCTGATTCAGTCTCCCAAAAAGGCTTCAGAGAGACTGTTGGCACCTGGTTGCAACACTAGAAGGTGAAGGGATGAATGAAAAATGTTGCGCAGCACACCATCATTGGCCAGGCCAGGTATATTGTAAACTGAGATGCCTGTAAACCCGGATCCTTGAGTCGTCTTAAAGAGCCTGTTTCCTGAGAATTGTTGCTAATGATGATGATGATGATGATGATGATGATGATGATGATGATACCTAGTCAACAGAATAACAGAGTTGGAAGGAACCTTGAGGTCTTCTAGTCCAACTCTTGCTCAAGCAGAAGGCCGTATGCCATTTCAGACAAATGGTTGTCCAGTCTCTTCTTAAAAACTTCCAGCGTTGGAGCATTCACAACTTCTGGAGGCAGGTTGTTCCACTGGTTAATTGTTCTAACTGTCAGGAAATTTCTCCTTAGTTCTAGGTTGGTCTTCTCCTTGGTTATTAGTTTCCATCCATTGCTTCTTGTCCTGCTTTCAGGTGCTTTGGAGAATAGGTTGACCCCCTCTTCTTTGTGGCAGCCCCTGAGATATTGGAAGACTGCTATCATGTCACCCCTAGTTCTTCTTTTCATTAGACTAGACATGCCCAATTCCTGCAACCGTTCTTCATATGTTTTAGCCTCCATCCCCTTAGTAATTTTTGTTGCTCTTCTTTGCACTCTTTCTAGAGTCTCAACATCATTTTTATATTGTTCCTTCTATCCCTCTGTTGATTTAGCCTAGGATTGCATTAGCATCAAGGACTCCGCAGTTCAACCTGGAGCTGCAAATTCTCTTCCATTGGTAATTATTGCTAAGTTCCCGTCATGGTGACTTTGTATAAGGCAATGACATAATCTTGAAGTTAATAGTCTGAATGCAGAGAAGACAGAAATGCATCAGAAATGCATGTTGAAATTTGATATTGCCTGAGTTTTAATGGAGGATTTAAAATCCATTTTCAAATGAAATAAAATTTGAAACAGGCCTCATTTGTGACTGAGTGTCTTGGTATTTTGACACTGCTGGGTTGTCCACAGAAATATCAAGGGGTGGGGGTGGGGGATGAGGGGCAGAACTGGGGCTTCATTTGTTTGACTGTGGCTGTCATCTAGGTTTGTTTAACACCCTCTTCCTGATGTCTTTGGAATTGGCAAAAGAGCAATTATGCTAGTTGTATTGAGAAATTAGTGGAATCTATGGTAGATATTTTAGAGCAAAGTTTAATGGTTAAGATGCAGACCTTGAAACCAGGAGACAGTGAGTTCTAGTCCCGCCTTAGGCATGAAAGCCAGCTGGGTGACTTTGGTCCAATCACCAGGGGATGGTGAGTTCTAGTCCCGCCTTAGGCATGAAAGCCAGCTGGGTGACTTTGGTCCAATCACCAGGAGACAGTGAGTTCTAGTCCCACCTTAGGCATGAAAGCGGACTGGGTGACTTTGGTCCAATCACCAGGAGACAGTGAGTTCTAGTCCCACCTTAGGCATGAAAGCGGACTGGGTGACTTTGGTCCAATCACCAGGAGACAATGAGTTCTAGTCCCGCCTTTGGCTTGAAAGCGGGCTGGGTGACTTTGGGCCAATCACCAGGAGACAGTGAGTTCTAGTCCCGCGTTAGGCATGAAAGCCAGCTGGGTGACTTTGGTCCAATCACCAGGAGACAATGAGTTCTAGTCCCACCTTTGGCTTGAAAACCGGCTGGGTGACTTTGGCCCAATCATCAGGAGACTGTGAGTTCCAGTCCCACCTTAGGCATGAAAGCCGGCTGGATGATCTTGGCCACCCACCCTCTCTTAGCTCACCTCACATCAGAAGGTCGTTGTTGTGGGTCAGATAGGAGGAGGAAGGAGTATTAATCATGTTCACCATCTTGCAATATTTATAAAAATAATAAAGGTGGGATTAAAAAAATCAAACAATTAAAAAAAAACGTTTTCCACTATACTTCACCAAACAGCCCTCCACATATGTGCAGACATTTATGCACGCACACTTACAAATATACAAGCAGGCGTTTATTGCAAATAACATAACGTGTACTTTTGTCTGAAATGGTTGTAGGGTTTCCTGCTTGAGCAGGGGGTTGGACTAGAAGACCTCCAAGGTCCCTTTCAACATTCTGTTAGTCCTGGGCTCTATGTCTTATGAGTTGTTTTACTACTTATCAAGTCATTAATTTTCAAATGATCCAAGACAGTTTGCTTTAAAAAGGAGAAGTGAATTTTGGAGAAATTTTCACTGGGGGAAGAATAATCCTCTTGCAGGTTTTTTGACTAAGAAGTCACCAAGGTATGTACATACTGGGGCATATTTGTGGACTGTTGTGTCTATGACTGTCCTGCCTTTCACTGTTTAATTCTCCGGGGGTTTAAATGCCTGGCAAAATATCAGTAGGACATTTCACCTCGTACAGATTTTCAGTTGTTGCCTGCCACGCTTCTTAAGGAGTTCCCTACCCTGGAGAAAAATCACTGGAGAATTTCTTTTTCTCCCCAGAGAATATTCTGGACATCAACCATGCCATTTCTGCATCTCCACAAATGGCCTCGAGAATTCGAAAACACCGTTTGTGCCCAGCTTTATCAAAAATGCATTAAATTAAAGAAAACGCTTGCAAAACAGTCTATATACACCGAGGCAATATATATATATATATATATATATCCTTATAATGCACATATTTAGAAATGCAGGCCTGAGGGATCCTGACTGAATTCCCCACTTGCCAATCTATGCCTCTAGGCAATCAGCATGGCTCAAAAGTGCCCCAAATTTATCGGCAGCAAAATCCCAGGCTGATTTTCTTCTGACTGTGGGAAGTCAGTCCCCCAACAAGAGAAAGAAATATTTTTGGAAATATTTAAAAGGCAGAATATATTTCCCTAAAGGATTTTAAAAGCACAAACCAACACCCGCTCCCAAGTTTCTCTGTCCCAAACAGAAACCAGGTCTGCAGAAATGCAGATGTGATAATCTTGTCAGAAAACTGGCATTATTATTATTATTATTATTATTATTATTATTATTATTATTATTATTATTATTATTATTATTATTATTATTATTATTATTATTAGGATTTATATACCGCCCCTCTCCCGAAGGACTCGGGGCGGTGTACAGGGCAATTAAAACACTAGATACAACACATAATATACAAAAATTAAAATGAAATTAAACCAAATAGCCCTTAACAATAAAACACATTCTAAAATTTAAAATTTTTAAAATTTAAGATCTAAAATCCCAGTCCCTCAGTCCAGGCCGGCAAGTTCAAATAGCCAAGTCTTCAGGTCGCGGTGAAAAGAGCGAAGGTCGGGAGCCATCCGGAGCTCAACAGGGAGCTGATTCCAGAGGGCAGGCGCGCCCACAGAGAATGCTCTCCCCCTGGGAGCCGCCAGTCGACATTCCCTGACCAATGGCACCCTGAGGAGGCCCTCTCTATGGGAGCGCACAGGACGATGGGAAGTTAACACCGGCAAAAGGTACTGTCGTAAATAATCTGGGCCCATGCCATTAGGAAGAAAGATCCCTAGAATCAACAATCCCTGACACGAAAAATCTAAGAGTCATCAGCCACAGCCACAGGGAAGCAGGATTGACCTTTAGGACATAATAGGGTTAACCCACCACCATCAGAATATCAGAAAGGCACACTCAGACTCAGGTCAAAGTTCGTGCCACAGAAACAACTCCAAACAAAAGGCTCAAGAAGGTATAAAAACCCACTCCCTACATGTGCTCACTCTCTCTTTTCTTCCAGAGCCATCTTTCTATCTGGCTCTCCTCTTCAATAAACTGCAACCTTCTTTCTAAAGCAGTCGCCATTTTGTTTATTCCCGGCTTGGACTGAACCATGATGAAGACTTTTCCTTCGACATGACTCAGCTTTTTGCCTTAACAGATACTGACCGGAATCACTTGGAAGAGATTTGATCAGGCTCAAGAAGGTATAAAAACCCACTCCCTACATGTGCTCACTCTCTCTTTTCTTCCAGAGCCATCTTTCTATCTGGCTCTCCTCTTCATTAAACTGCAACCTTCTTTCTAAAGCAGTCACCATTTTGTTTATTCCCAGCTTGGACTGAACCATGATGAAGACTTTTCCTTCGACATGACTCAGCTTTTTGCCTTAACAGATACTGACCGGAATCTCTTGGAAGAGATTTGATCAGGTAAACCAAAACTCTGATTGGTTTGTTTACAATTTCCTACTTGGAATCTCGACTCTTGCTCAGAACATCCCCATTGATTTCAAACCAGCTTGATCTTCCAGGGGCGACTGAAAAGTAAAGTTCAGATCGTGTTATGGAGATCTGAAAAAGTCAGTTTGGGTGTATGCATTTATTTCTATTCATTTATTTCTCTCCTGCCTTTATTGTGTCGAATGTCTATGGAGATTCGCAATCCTCCGGGTCATGATTGTCCCAAAGATGCTTTTTTCAAAAAGCAACTGAACTTTCTTTTTTTTCCTTTGCAAACTTTTCAATAATAATAATAATAATAATAATAATAATAATAATAATAATAATAATAATAATAATAATAATAATAATAATAATAGTAGTAGTAGTAGTAGTAGTAGTAGTAGTAGTAGTAGTTGGAAGGGACCTTGGAGGTCATCTAGTCCAACCTCCTGCTCAGGCAGGAAACCCTATACCATTTCGGACAAATGGCTGTCCAGTCTCTTCTTAAAAACCTCCAGTGTTGGAGCATTCACAGCTTCTGGAGGCAGCTTGTTCCACTGATTAACTGTTCTAACTGTCAGGAAGTTCCTCCTTAGTTCTAGGTTGCTTCTCTCCTTGACTAGTTTGCATCCGTCGCTTTTTGTGCTGCCTTTGGGTGCTTTGGAGAATAGCTTGACTCCCTCTTCTTTGGGGCAGCCCCTGAGATATTGGAAGGCTGCTATCATGTCCCCTCTCGTCCTTCTCTTCGTTAAACTAGACATACCCAATCCCAGCAACCGTTTCTTATATGTTTTAGTCTCCAGTCCCCTAATCATCTTTGTTGCTCTTCTCTGTACTGTTTGTAGAGTCTCAGCATCTTTTTTACATCGTGGTGACCAAAACTGGATGCAGTATTCCAGGTGTGGCCTTACCAAGGCATTGTAAAGTGGTATTAGTACTTCACGTGATCTTGATTCTATTCCTCTGTTAATGCAGCCTAGCACTGTGTTGGCTTTTTTGGCAGCTGCAGCACACTGCTGGCTCATATTGAAGTGAAGCTCTGTAGCAGAATGGAAGAAACTTCTTGGATGAGAAATGAAACTTTTTCAAAGAAAACAAACACACCAAAAAGTCCAGTTGCCTTTTGGAAAAGCACCTTTGGATTTCAATGTGACTATAGAATTACAGGCTGTTTGTTCTATAATGAAAGGACTTTTCCTGCCTCTGAGTTACAAAGATTCCCACGTGGATTTATAGCTCATACATTAAGACCAGACCAGCATCTCACATTCAGACACGATACGCAGATTTCATTGACTACATGTACAGTAATTCGTTTAGTGACCATTCGAAGTTACAACGGCAGGGAAAAAGTAACTTATGACCAATTCTTCACACTTTTTTTAAAAAATTCCATTTATATCCCGCCCTTCTCCGAAGACTCAGGGCGGCTTACAAGCTTAGCAGTAGCCTTCATTCTATGTATATGCCTGCTTATTAGGGCTTTCACACACACCCCAAGCAGCATTATTACAAAGTCAGCTTATTGCCCCCAACAATCTGGGTCCTCATTTTACCTACCTCGGAAGGATGGAAGGCTGAGTCAACCTTGAGCCTGGTGGGATGCGAACCTTCACTAATTGCAGGCAGCTGGTGTTACTTAAGGAGGCATTAGCCCACTGCTCCACTTAAGATGCTGACAGCATCTCCATGGCCACATGATCAAAATCTGGATGCTTGGCAACTGATTCACATTTATGACAGTTGCAGTGACCCAGAGTCGTGTGATCCCCTTTTGTGACCTTCAGTGGGCAAACCAGATTCACTTAACAACCATGTTACTGATTTAACAACTGCCGTGATTTCACTCAACAAATGTGGCAAGAAAAACGGTAAAACTGGCCAAAACTCACTTAACAAATTTCTCACTTTAGCAACATCAATTTTGGGCTCAATTGCAGTCGTAAGTTGAGGATTACCTATATTTTTCACTGTAATACTAGCAGGAAAAAAACCCACCCCACCAAAAAAAAACCCTCCCCCAAACCAATAACCAGACGAATAAATAAGGAACAAAGGGAGAGAATAATATTTCTGCATTGGGACCAAATGAATTGTAACTCTTTCTAAATAGAATAATGCGTCTTCATTGTCTTGAAGACACTGGATGATTAAACGTACAGTAGAACTGTAAATCTAACCCATATCTTTCTTCATTCTTTGAGAAACTTGGAAAGTTACACAATAGAAAGGCATAAATAAGTTAAATCTTTTCTATTTGAAGCTAGAAATTATGCCGCCTCTGAGGGAAGGAAACACAAAGGCAAATAACTTTGCTGGCAATAAATCTTAACAACACCCCTTTCTGAGTTTGAAAAGACCTGACACCGTCAAATGAAAAGAATAGACAGCTCCATTTGTTGGGCTTGAAAAAAAAATCATGGAATTTTTAATATAATTATTACAGATGCCAGTCGATCCAGAAGAACTGCCTGGCTGAAATGAGCTTTGTTTGATATTAATCAAATTTGCCTCCTTGCACGGGAGACTAAATTTAACAATTGCATCTGACTGAATCAATCCGTTGTCATTCAAATTCCCTACGAAGATGGATACACATCTCCTCGCATTATGATTACCGTGTCGAGAGGAAGGGGGAAACTTTCCTGGAGAAAGAAAAATAAGTGCAGCAACTTGAAGAGGTTATGAGAAGACTGAAGAAAAATTGGATGGGAACCCTTGGAAATGAAAAGAAGGTCCAGAGGTGACACGATAGCGGTCTTCTAATATCTGAGGGGCTGCCCCAAAGAAGAGGGAGTCAAGCTATTCTCCAAAGCACCTGAAGGCAGGACAAGAAGCAACAGATGGAAACTAACCATTGCTAAGCACATTTGATTTGTGCTTAGATTGTAAGCTGCCCTGAGTCTTCGGAGAAGGGCGGGATATAAATGGGATTAAAATAAATAAATAAAAATAACCAAAGAGAGAAGCAACCTAGAAATAAAGAGAACTTTCCTGACATTGGAAACAATTAATCAGTGGAACAACTTGCCTCTAGAAGTTGTGGGTTCTCCATCCATTAAGAAGGCACTGGACAGTGTCTGAAGTACTATAGGTCTCCTACTTGAGCAGAAGTTTTGATTAGAAGACCGCAAGGTCCCTTAAAGGTAAAGGTTCCCCCGCACATGCGTGCTAGTCGTTTCCGACTCTAGGGGCCGGTGCTCATCTCCGTTTCAAAGCCGAAGAGCCAGCGCTTGTCCGAGGACGTCTCCGTGGTCATGTGGCCGGCATGACTAGACGCCAAAGGCGCACGGAACGCTGTTACCTTCCCACCGCAGTGGTCCCTATTTTTCTACTTGCATTTTTACGTGCTTTCGAACTGCTAGGTTGGCAGAAGCTGGGACGAGTAACAGGTGCTCACTCTGTTACACGGCACTCGGGATTCAACCCGCCAAATTGCCGACCTTCTGATCGACAAGCTCAGCATCCTAACCCACTGAGCCACCACATCCCTTTGCAAGGTCCCTTTCAACTCTGTTATTCTGGGTTTATTTTTTCTGTTTTAAATCCATAATCCCAGTCATAGAATATAGAATAATAGGTTTGCAAGTGAGTTAGAGGTCTCCTAGTTCAACCTTCGGCTCAAGCAGGAGACCCTATACCAGGAGTAGGCAACCTTGGCTCTTTTATGACTTGTGGACTTCAACTCCCAGAATTCCTGAGCCAGCCATGCTGAGGGGAAAGGGAGTGGTTTCCAAGCTGAGCCATGCTGGCTCAGGAATTATGGGAGTTGAAGTCCACAAGTCATGAAGAGGCCATAGTTCCCCCATGCTGGCTGAGGAATTCTGGGAGTTGAAGTCCACAAGTCATGAAGGGGCCATAGTTCCCCCATGCTGGCTGAGGAATTCTGGGAGTTGAAGTCCACAAGTCATGAAGGGGCCAAAGTTTCCCCCATGCTGGATCAGGAATTCTGGGAGTTGAAGTCCACAAGTCATGAAGGGGCCTTAGTTTCCCCATGCTGGCTGAGGAATTCTGGGAGTTGAAATCCACAAGTCATGAAGGAGCCATAGTTCCCCCATGCTGGCTGAGGAATTCTGGAAGTCCACAAGTCATGAAGGGGCCATAGTTCCCCCATGCTGGCTCAGGAATTCTGGGAGTTGAAGTCCACGAGTCATAAAAGAGCCAAGGTTGCCTACCCCTGCCCTATACTATAGTGGACAAATGGCTGTCCAGTCTCTTCTTGAAGACCTCCAGGGATGGAGCATCCACAACTTCTGGAGGCAAGCCATTGCACTGATTAATTGTTCTCACTGTCAGGAAATTTCTCCTTATTCTTGGTTGGAGACAATATGTTGGAAATAATTGGGGAAAATACCATGATAGGCAAAGAAACCTTTTTCTATAACTTATCATAGAGGAAGGAAAATGTCCTTTCAAACCTCTGTCAAAGGTGGTGAATTATGGCATTGTAAATTATGGGATGTCCCTTACAATACAATCCACTCTCCAGCTTCCTTGACTTCCAAGATGAAGAATTCCTTCCCATAGGACTTTATTTCAATGTTCATGCTAAGGATGGAAGTTGAAGTGATGTCCTTTCAGGAGAAATTCTCCAATTTATCTGCCATTTGTGTCCAGTTATAGCACACCATCAGAACTGATAGATCAGACTGTGATAGAACATAGAATAATAGGCTGGAAGGGACCTTGGAGGTCTTCTATTCCAACCCTCTACCTAAGCAGGAGAACCTATGTCAGGGGTGTCCAACCTTGGCAACTTTAAGATTTGTGGACTTCAACTCCCGGAATTCCCCTGTCAGCATGGCTCCTTTTATATCCCTGATGGTCTTAAGCTGCTTCTAAAGAGTCTCTTTCAGGGTTTCCTTACTTGTACAAATTCCAGATGTGTGGTCTCCAACTCCCAGCAATGGGCAGGCATCCTGGGAATTCTGGGAACTGGTTCCATATATATGGAACTTGCTCAGAATGAGAAATTCTGCTTTGTCTAATCCAGGGGTAGGCAACCTTGGCTCTTTTATGGCTTATGGACTTCAACTCCCAGAATTCCTCAGCCAGCATGGGGGAATTATGGCCCCTTCATGACTCGTGGACTTCAACTCCCAGAATTCCTGAGCCAGCATCGGGGGGGAACTATGGCCCCTTCATGACTCGTGGACTTCAACTCCCAGAATTCCTCAGCCAGCATGGGGGAATTATGGCCCCTTCATGACTTGTGGATTTCAACTCCCAGAATTCCTGAGCCAGCATGGGGGGGAAATATGGCCCCTTCATGACTCGTGGACTTCAACTCCCAGAATTCCTCAGCCAGCATGGGGGAATTATGGCCCCTTCATGACTTGTGGACTTCAACTCCCAGAATTCCTGAGCCAGCATGGGGGGGGAACTATGGCCCCTTCATGACTTGTGGACTTCAACTCCCAGAATTCCTCAGCCAGCATGGGGGAACTATGGCCCCTTCATGACTTGTGGATTTCAACTCAATGTTTACAATTTTAAATTTATTTTTAATTTTTAATTTTAATTTATTGCACAGATGACTTTAATTTTAATCTTATCTTAATTTCTGTTATATGTTATTGTTGTTAGCCGCCCTGAGTCCTTCGGGAGATAGGGTGGGATTTTGTTGTTGTTAGTTGCGAAGTCGTGTCCGACCCATCGCGACCCTATGGACAATGTTCCTCCAGGCCTTCCTGTCCTCTACCATCTTCTGGAGTCCAGTTAAGCTCACGCCTACTGCTTCAGTGACTCCATCCAGCCACCTCATTCTCTGTCGTCCCCTTTTTCTATTGCCCTCAATCTTTCCCAGCATTAGGCTTTTCTCCAGTGAGTCCTTCCTCCTCATTAGGTGGCCAAAGTATTTGAGTTTTAGCTTCAGGATCTGGCCTTCTAAAGAGCAGTCAGGGTTGATCTCCTCTAGGACTGACCGGTTTGATCGCCTTGCAGTCCAAGGGACTCGCAGGAGTCTTCTCCAGCACCAGAGTTCAAAGGCCTCAATTCTTTTGCGCTCAGCCTTTCTTATGGTCCAACTTTCACTGCCATACATTGCAACTGGGAAGACCATAGCCTTGACTATACGCACTTTTGTTGACAGGGTGATGTCTCTGCTTTTTAGTGTGCTGTCTAGATTTGCCATGGCTTTCCTCCCTAGGAGCAAGCGTCTTTTAATTTCTTGACTACAGTCCCCATCTGCAGTGATCTTGGAGCCCAGGAAAATAAAATCTGTCACTACCTCCATTTCTTCCCCATCTATTTGCCAGGAATTAAGAGGGCCGGATGCCATGATCTTAGTTTTCTTAATGTTTAGTTTCAACCCAACTTTTGCACTCTCATTCTTCACTCGCAACAAGAGACTCTTCAGTTCCTCTTCACTTTCTGCCATTAGAGTGGTATCATCTGCATATCTTAGGTTGTTGATATTTCTTCCAGCAATCTTAATTCCAACTTTTGATTCATCTAGCCCTGCCTTTCTCATGATGTGCTCTGCATATAAGTTAAATAGGCAAGGCGACAGTATACAGCCTTGCCGGACTCCTTTCCCAATTTTGAACCAATCAGTGGTTCCGTGTCCAGTTCTCACTGTTGCTTCTTGGCCCGCATATAGGTTTCTCAAGAGACAAATAAGATGTTCTGGTACTCCCATCTCTTTAAGAACTTGCCACAGTTTGTTATGATCCACACAATCAAAGGCTTTAGCATAGTCAATGAAGCAGAAGTAGATGTTTTTCTGGAACTCTCTAGCTTTTTCCATGATCCAGCGTATGTTGGCAATTTGATCTCTAGTTCCTCTGCCTCTTCGAAATCCTGCCTGTACTTCTGGTAGTTCTCGATCCACATACTGCTGGAGTCTAGCTTGTAGGATTTTAAGCATAACTTTACTAGCATGAGAAATGAGTGCAATGGTGCGATAGTTTGAACATTCTTTGGCACTGCCTTTCTTTGGAATTGGAATGTAAACTGATCTTTTCCAATCCGGTGGCCACTGTTGAGTTTTCCAAATTTGCTGGCAAATTGAGTGTAGCACTTTTACTGCATCGTCTTTTAAGATTTTGAATAGCTCAGCTGGAATACTGTCACCTCCACTAGCTTTGTTGTTGCTCAGCTTTTCTAAGGCCCACTTCACTTCACATTCTAGGATGTCTGGCTCGAGGTCAGTGACCACCTCATTGTGATTAGGGTGGGATATAAGTCCCATTAATAAATAAATAAATAAATAAATAAATAAATAAATAAATAAATAAATAAATAAATAAACTCCCAGAATTCCTGAGCCAGCATGGCTGGTTCAGGAATTCTGGGTATTGAAGTCCACAAGTCATAAAAGAGCCAAGGTTTCCTACCTCTGGTCTAATCCAACATCCTGTTTTCTGCACTATCCATCAGACACTATGAGTGCTTCTCAAGGAGGATATGGTCTCCAAGAAGTGGGATAAAGAGACACATGGAAGATCATGCATTGGTTGCTTTGCCTACCATTCATGTTTATAATTTTGTTTTAAAGCTGTATAGTTAGAAATAACTTGTGGCTGTAAATTTTCAGTTTGTTTTTGAAGGGCAGGTGAATAGAAATATATTCTCAATGTCTGTCAAAAAGGCCTGTATTGAGGAGGATTTTTTTTATGAAGAATTACTGAAATTGTTTCTGTTGAAAGAATCAAGACACTAATTGTAGGGGGAAAGAAACAGGTTTTTAAGCATTCTTGGTTTGGTTGAGGCAATCAAACATTGTATTTATTAACATATTTGTGGCATGTTTTAAAATAATAAAATATCTTCTATGTAGGACAGTTTCCAGAAATTTGAAATGAAGTTTCAATTCCAAGACAAATTGATCAAGTCTCTCAATTTAGATGAACTTGTTAAATTGAGCTGTTGAGTAGCATGCTTATTTCAAATTGAATTGACAGCATGATTCAAATCACATTGTCTCACCAAATCAGATCAACAATTCTGATCAAGATAAAAAAAGTTTCAGACATCTCCTCAAGTCAGCAAGGCTGTAGGAAATTATATGTCAAAGTCTCTTTCTCTCACTGTCTGTCTGTCTGAATCTGAAACAGTTCCAAGTTCTAAAACTTCTCCTAAACATGATACGCTGGATAAAGACCAACTGAATAAAATTGAGTTTGAATACAGGCAGTCCTCAACTTACGACCACAACTAAGCCCAAAATTTGTGTTGCTAAGTGAGACAGTTGTCAATAGTGAGTTTTGCCCCATTTTATGACCTTTCTTGCCACAGTTGTTGGGTGAATCACTGCAGTTGTTAAGTTAGTAACACAGTTGTTAAGGGAATCTGGCTTCCCCATTGACTTTATTTGTCAGAAATTTGCAAAAGTTGATCACACACTCCCGGGATGCTGTAATCGTCATAAATACATCCCAGTTGCCAAGTGTCTGAATTTTGATCACATGACCATGCTGCAACTGTTGTAAGTGGAAAAATGGTCATAAATCCCTTTTTTTCATTGCCTTTGTAACTTTGAACGGTCGCTAAACGAATGGCTGTAACTTGAGGACTACCTGTAAGATTTCAGGCCAGCTGAAAGACAGATGAGTGATCGAGGATCCAACCTTTATGGATCTGGCATTCCTCCTGAAAAACCTGCCTGAACGGTTTGCTTATTTTCCAGAATTTTTCTCTGAACTTGGATGGATTTTATAGCTAAGAACTGAGTGCCAACTTTGACAGTTCCTAACTCGGCCAAAATTATATGCACCCTCATTCAGGAGAGCAGTCAGCTCAAAAAAAATAAAATAAAATGTAGATATGGGCGCCAGCACGCTTCCAAAATTGCTTCCAAGAGTTGTAATTTTTAATGAGACTAAACAGACAAGGATCAAATAACTCAGACAGAACAAAGCTTTGAAGAGAAGATTTGATTTAATGAACATCTCGTAAAAATAAAGCTCCAGATTCAAGAGGCGTTCTCCTTTGAAGGACCAAAACAGTACAGCTGCAGTCCTTCCAAGAAAATTCTCAAAGGACTCCTATAAGTAGGCATCTTTCCACCAGGTCAGGCATAATATTCAAAACATATTTTATTCTAAGAAGCCTTTAAAAAGTCAGGAAAAGAGAGAGTTGCAGGCAGGTGCTATGTTTGCATTTTTGCCATGGTCTGAAGCAACTTTTCTGAATTCGTTTATAGTTTCCCCCTACTATTTTCTTGGTTCTTTTCTCAGCCTATGCCAATATAAGCGAGTTTCAGCCTGAATCTTTCTTATGGCATCCAGAATTGGATTAAAACGTGAAATGCAGTCTAAACAAAGCAGACTGGAAATGCTATGTCTTGTGATTTGGCTTTCTGTTTCTCTTGATTCAGAAAAGAATAGAATAGAGATGGAAGGGACTTTGGAGGTCTTCTAGTCCAGCCCCCTGCTCAAGCAGGACAATTTATACCATTTCAGACAAGTAACTGTCTAGTCTCTTAAAAAATCTCCATTGATGGAGTGCCCACGATTTCTGGTGGCAAGCTGTTCCATTGGTTAATTGTCCTCGCTGTCAGGAAGTTTCTCTTTAATTCCAGTTCGCTTCTCTCTATGGTCAGTTTCCATCCAAAGAGCCTTGGTGGAGCAGTGGGCTAATGCCTCCTTAAGTAACACCAGCTGCCTGCAATTAGCGCAGGTTCGAGTCCCACCAGGCTCAAGGTTGACTCAGCCTTCCATCCTTCCCAGGTAGGTAAAATGAGGACCCAGATTGTTGGGGGCAATTAAGCTGACTTTGTAATAATGCCGCTTGGGGTGTGTGTGTGAAAGCCCTAACAAGCAGGCATATACATAGAATGAAGGCTACTGCTAAGCTTGTAAGCCGCCCTGAGTCTTCGGAGAAGGGCGGGATATAAATGGAATTAAAATAAAAAAATAAAAATAAATAAATTGTTTCTTGTCCTGCCCTCTGGTCCTTTGGAGAATAATTTGATCCCCTCTTCTTTGTGGCAGCCTCTCAAATACTGGAATTCCGCTATTGTATCACCTCTATTTCTTCTTTTCTTTAGACAAGCCAAACCCAAGTCCTGCAGCTGTTCTTCATATGTTTTAGTCTCCAGGCCTTTGATCGTCTTGGTTGCTCTTCTCTGAACTTTTTTCCCCAGCATCTTTCTTTCTGCTTTGCACATGGGTGGGTTAAGATGGAAAGATAGGTGGAAACTAATAAGGAGAGAAGCACCCTAACACTAAGGAGAAATTTCCTGACAGTTAGAACAATTAACCAGTGGAATGACTTGCCTCCAGAAGTTGTGGGATGCTCCAACCCTGGAGGTTTTTAAGAAGAGATTGGACAACTGTTGTCTGAAATGGTGGAGGGTCTCCTGTTTCAGCAGGGGGTTGGACTAGAAGACCTCCAAGGTCCCTTTGTACTCTGTTCTTCTGTTAAGAAGGGCATTCTTGGTTGTTGTAACTGGCTTGCACAAATAGGAGGGAGACACAATTTCCATCTGCTCCCCTGGCATCCACAAAATGATGTATTTTATGATGATGGTGATGTGTTGCATAGTTAGCCAGATGTTCAGACTTGAAGTGGCATTTTTCTCTACATTCTGAGTCCTTCCCAAGGACCTGGGATAGCCAGATGTTCTTGTTTGATGTTCTTCAAGGTGTCATCACAGGACGTCAGCTGTTCCAAGTAAAGCTGCCTTTGACAATTGACTGATGGTGGATTTCTCAATGCCGATGGTATTCAAGTGGTGCTCCAGTTGTTTTGGGGTTGCACCCAAGGCACCTATTACTATTAGTACCACCCTTGCTTGCCTTTGCCACAGTCATTCTATTTCTATTTGTAGGTCCTTGTATTTTGTTATCTTCTCCAGTTCTTTCTCGTCTATTCTGCTGTCTTTGTGTACTGCCACGTCCACTATTCAGACTTTTAAAAAAATCTTTCTTATTGACAACTGTTAACTCTAGAGTTATTATTATTTTATTATTACAGTAGGTGTTTGGTATTCATGGCATCTGTTCGCCAGAAGAGATTCCCACAAGGAGAATAACAGATTGACAGAGTTGGAAGAGATCTGGGAGATCATCTAGTCCAACCCTATCAGACAAAATGCCTGCCCAGTCTCTTCTTAAAAACTTCCAGTGTTGGAGCATTCACAGCTTCTGGAGGTAAGTCGTTCCACTTATTAATTGTTCTTACTGTCGGGAAATTTCTGCTTAGTTCTAGGTTGCTTCTCTCCTTGATTATATATAGAATAGAGCTGGAAGGGACCTTGGAGGTCTTCTAGTCCAGCCCCCTGCTCAAGCAGGAGAACCTATACCATTTCAAACAAGTGACTGTCTAGCCTGTTCTTAAAAACCTGCAGTGATGGAGCGTCCACGATTCCTGGAGGCAGGTTGTTTCACTGGTTAATTGTTCTCACTGTCAGGAATTTCCTCCTTAGTTCTAGGTTGCTTCTCTCCTTGACTGGTTTCCATCCGTTGCTTCTTGTCCTGCCTTCAGGTGCTTTGGAGAATAGCTTGACTCCCTCTTATTTGTGGCCACCCCTGAGATAATGGAAGGCTGCTATCATGTCACCCCTAGTCCTTCTTTTCATTAAACTAAAGGTAAAGGTAAAGGTTCCCCCGCACATACATGCTAGTCGTTTCCGACTCTAGGGGCCGGTGCTCATCTCCGTTTCAAAGCCGAAGAGCCAGCGCTTGTCCGAGGACGTCTCCGTGGTCATGTGGCTGGCATGACTAGACGCCAAAGGCGCACGGAACGCTGTTACCTTCCCACTGTAGTGGTCCCTATTTTTCTACTTGCATTTTTACGTGCTTTCGAACTGCTAGGTTGGCAGAAGCTGGGACGAGTAACAGGCGCTCACTCTGCTACGCGGCACTCGGGATTCGACCCGCCAAACTGCCGACCTTCCGATCGACAAGCTCAGCGTCCTAACCCACTGAGCCACTGCGTTCGTTAAACTAGACATGTCCAATTCCAGCAACCGTTCTTTGTATGTTCTCCAGTCCTCCAGTAGATGTTCTTGTTTCTGTCATAGTGATGTGCTTTTAATCTGATGAGCTTTTTATTCTTGGCATGATATATTGTTGGATATGTGGTTTCCCTCTCCTTAAAAAGCATATCCACTCCCTTCTTCACTCAGTAGGGTGCTTCTGCATTCCAGGTCTCACATTTCCCCAGGAACACCCCAGGTCTTTAGAATCCTTTCCAACTTCTTTTGCTTTCCTTCCTTCGTTGCTTCTGAGGTTTAAATGCTGGCAACTCATCACTGTATTCCTCTTTATCCTGTCTCAACTCATCAGCTTTTCTCCTTAACTGTCTGAGCTGTGGGTATATGGTTTCTTAGCAAGATCACTCACTTCTGCACAGCTGGCTTTAGAAGTTAGCTACGACTTTTAACCCATTTTTTTAGTTTGTCGCTATTGCTCTTTTAGTTAACTGTTTAGTGGAGTGAGACAAAACTCAGGCAGTCTCCTGCAGCTATTACCTTCACAATGCTCCTGGCATGGAGGGAGATACAGGTAGTCCTCAATTTACGACCACAGTGGAGCCCAAAATTTCTGTTGCTAAGAGAAACAGATGTTAAGTGAATTTTGGCCCATTTTACGACCTTCTTGCCACAGTTGTTAGTTAAGGGAATCCCTGGAGTTGTTAAGTTCATGACTCGGTTGTTAAGTGGATCTAGATTCCCCATTGACCTTGCTGGTCAGAAGGTCGCAAAAAGGGATCATGTGACCCCTAGGGACACTGCAACTGTCCTACCTGTGTTTTCCCAAAAATAAGACCGGGTCTTTATTTATTTATTTATTTATTTATTTATTTATTTATTTATTTATTTATTTATTTATTTTTATTTATTTATTTATTTATTTATTTATTTATTTATTTATTTATTTATTTATTTATTTTATTACATTTATATACTGCCCTTTCCCGAAGGACTCAGGGCGGTTTACAGGGTGATTAAAAAACCAAGATACAAAAGTTAAAAACAAATTTTAAAAAAAATGAGGCACCAGGTCTTATTTTTGGGGTAGGCCTTATCTCACCTCTGGCACCGACAGCCCCACCCAGCCGGTCCACTTCTCCTGGGGCCAAAGTTCTGCAGCTGCATTCATGCCTGGATTTTACAGTCAGGCCTTTCCAGAAGGCCTAAGAAGCTGAGTACCGAGGTATGGATTCAATCCATACCTCAGTGCTCGGCTGCTGGGGTCTTGCAGAACCGAGCTACGGATTGAACCCATAGCTCAGTTCTTAGCTTCAGAGGCCTTCTGGAAAGCCCTGTGTCTGAGAAATGCAGGCCCGGCTACAGAAGAGGCCTCAGAAGAAGTAGGCCAGCAAGGGGAGGCCTGTCTGCAAGGGAAGTGGGGGCGGGGCAGGTGGGGCAGCTCCACACTCCCCACCCCCACCCTAGCTTGATTTTTAGGTGTGTGCCTCACCCCAAAATTAGGGCTTATTTTTGGGATAGGACTTATATTAGGCCCACCCTCAAAATCAAGTTGGGCTTATTGTTGGTGTAGGCCTTACTTTCAGGGAAACACGGTAAATAAGAGCTAGTTACCAAGCATCTCAATTTTGATCATGTGACTATCGGGATGCTGCAGTGGTTATAAGTGTGAAAAATAGTCATTAGTTGGTTGTTTCAGTGGTGTTATAACTTCAAACATTCACTAAAAGAGTGCAACAGTCATAAATACCAGTCAGTTGCCAATTTTCTGAATTTTGATCACATGACCATGGGATGCCGCAATGGCTGTAACGCTGAAAAATGGTCATAAGTCACTTTCTTTCAGTGACATTGTAACTTCGGTCACTAAACAAACTGTTGTAAGTTGAGGACTATCTGTACTTTTTTTAAAAAAATGGAATACAAATACAGATTCTGCCCCTATTTTCAGTTAACAGTTTTCACCTAACAACTGTGTTACTAACTTAACAAATGCAGTGATCCACTGAACAACTGTGGCAAGGAAGGTTGTAGAATGGGGCAAAATTCACTTCTCAATTATCTCACTTAGCAACAGAAATTTTGGGCTTAACTGTGGTTGTGAGTCGAGGAGTTAGGTAAATGATTGGTAGTTTTCCCTCAAAAGTCTATTTGGCTATCTCATTCAGCCACTTGTCAATGAGAGGGAAACACTATAAAATCAAGGTTATATGATCTCAGTCTTCTGAGTGAACCATCCAAGACCTGCAATTCAAATAGCTTTTTAATCTTCTTCTTCTTCTTCTTCTTCTTCTTCTTCTTCTTCTTCTTCTTCTTCTTCTTCTTCTTCTTCTTCTTCTTCTTCTTCTTCTTCTTCTTCTTCTTCTTCTTCTTCTTCTTCTTCTTCTTCTTCTTCTTCTCCTCCTCCTTCTCCTTCTCCTTCTCCTTCTCCTTCTCCTCCTCCTTCTTCCTGATGGGTCCTCACTGCTCCCCGAGCTTGGTTGTTTTCTTCCAGACATTTCAATACCAAACTAGCTAACATCATCACTGCCAGTCACTGATGATGTTACTTAATTTGGCGAATAAAACATCTGCAAGAAAGAAAACAACCAAGCTCGGAGAGGACCACTCGTTTCAACCCTGAGCTACAAATATTCTCCTTTTTTCTTTTTTTAAATAAAAAAATATAAAATGGAAGATATGAAATTATTTTCCTTTAAATTGGAGGGATGCTTTGATTGGAATGATAAAATTCACGAGAGAGAGAGAGAGAGAGAGAGAGAGAGAGAGAGAGAGAGAGAGAGAGAGAGAGAGAGAGAGAGATATGGTGGTTTGTAATTTCCACTGCAGAGAGGCTAAAAAACAGATGGTGCCTTCAGGAACAAAAAGAATGTCTGGCGTACTAGAAGAGTCATATGGACTGGTAGGGTAAAAAGAAGCCTTGTCTTCATCTACTCCAGAATGACTCTGCATGATGCAAGGAAGACTGCTGTGGGAGTATTAAACAGGGATATGCAAATATTCAGTGACGGCTAGTTTTGTGCAGTGGTTAAAGCACAAAGCCTGGAAACTGTGAGTTCCTTTCTCTTAGCCCTAGCCAAAAAAAAAAAAAAATCAACAGCAAACCATTTCCACGATGCCCAAAACAAAACACAACAAAACACAAACCCTGCAAGATGTTTTCCTATGCAGTTGCCAGGAGTCAAAAAAGGCAAAATTGGATCATGTGACCCCGGGACACCGCAACCGTCATCAATACACGTCAGTTGCCAAGCTTCTGAATTCTGATCATTAATGACCACCGGGATGCTGCAACGGTCACGAATGTGTAAAACGGTCATAAATCTCTTTTTTTTCCCCAATGGTCACGAAACGAATAGTCATAAGTCGAGGACTTCTTGTCCTGTTTTTTGAAAAATGGCATTTATACACAGACTGCATGCCTCCGCAGCTCAATGTGGGTGCACCTGCCCTTTGGAACCAGCTGCCCATGGAGCTTAGGACTGCCCCCGACCTTCGCTCATTTCGCCAGGACCTGAAAACCTGGTTCTTTGAACTTTCCGGCCCAGGCTGAGAGTTTTTAATTGGGGTTTTTATATTTCTACTTCAGGGATTGAATTTAATCATTTTTAATTGTTTTTTTAATTTTTGTATTGATGTTTTAAACACCTTGTAAACCGCCCTGAGTCCTACGGGGAAAAGGGCGGTATATAAATCTAATAAAATCTAAATCTAAATCTAAATGTAAGAGAGAATACATCAGCTGACTGCTAAATACCTTTCTTTTTTAAAAAAACAGCCGACATTGAAGGTCTAATCGTTGCATTGTGTTCAAGTCTCCTTACTCATAAGTTTCAGGGACTGGGCAGAGTCGTTAAGAAGGCCGCGGCGAGCCATTTTACCCCATTCTTGTTTTAATAAGTTGCTCATTGAGCAATTAGGCCTGAGGAAACATTTGGAGGAAGCCGCCAAATTTGGGGAAGGCTTTTGTCAGTCAATCTGAATCGTCACGGATACATTTAGCTCATTACCTTGTAAGCTAAGAGGGAACAATGAACTGGGGATGACACCCGTGTCTCGTCTCCTCAACTTTTTCCTCCAAATAATACGTGGCTCTGTCAAAACCCAGCAAGGTAAAATACAATTAAGGGAGAAAAGGGTAGGAGCAAATCCGTCTGTCAACCTGCATGACTTTTTTTTCGGTCTCTGCCAGACGAAAAACAAGCCAGACACCAGTTCGAACAAGGTAGATGTGCTTTCCCTCTATAATAAAGATGCAATGCAGGAAGAAGAAAAAAAAAAAAACCACTACGGCAAGTCATCTCCTGTTGTGGTCAGCGTGACATCTCTGTTCTGCTCACTAATTCAGCAGAAAATGTCAAGCTGGTGTTAATTCTAAAAAAGACCCTGGAGATTAGATTGCTTTTGACAGCTTCTTGCTGGCAGCCAAACAGAAGGGAACAGCTGTCTCTCTTCCGCGTTGTCTCTATGGCCCACTCATGCAGAGCATCTTCAGCAGCTCAGGATCTGCGAGGAGTGACATGACAGCAGTATTCCAGTATTTGAGGGGCTGCCACTGAGAAGCTCCATAGACAAATTTTACTAATTCTTTTTTCTTTTTTCTTTTTTGCATTGTTTGACCTACACGGTGTTGGAAGAAAAGTCTTCATTATGGTTCATCCAAGCTGGGAATAAACATGGCAACTGCTTTGGGAAGAAGGTTGTAGTTTATTGAAGAGGAGAACCAGACAGGAAGATGGCTCTGGCAGAAAAGAAGGGCTGAACACATGTAGGGAGTGGGTTTTTATACCCTCTGGATCCTTTTGTTTGGAGTCGCTTCCTGTTCCTGTTTGAGGCTATTTCCTGTGTCATGAACTTTGGACTGGAGTCTTGAATGTGCCTTTCTGGTATTCTGATGAGTTCATCCTATTGTGTCCTGTCTTAGACTTTGAGTGGGGTATGTAGATTTCAGGACTTTGTCTTCTTAATGTTCTAGCCCCAACCTTCCTGATGGTTTACATTTGCATTTACATTTCCATCTATAGAACTGGTTTTCTGCTTGGAGGAAGGAGACCTGGGACTATTAAGAAATCTGGACATGCTTTCCTGGTTCTTCAATATCTTTTTAGGAAATATATTTTTCTGCCCTTTTAATATCTCTTTCTCTGGGGAGCTGACTTCCCACAACGGCCAAAAAAGTCTGCATATATACTCATACGAACGTTTGCCATTCTAACATGCCTTTTTTCTATTTGCTTTCTAGAATACTAGTATTTAGCCTCAGGTTCAAAAATGGGACCCGGAGGAGGAGTCCAGTGCATTTGATGTCAACAGTCACAACTCCTGCCTGTGTACTTGTCCATATGTTTGCATAGGAAACAAGATACTTGCTCGGTAGATAAAACACAATGGATTCATAACAATATTTTATGCCCACTTGGCAAAACAGGAAGCCCTGTTTTCCCCACTGGGGGGGGGGTGTTAAATGATCTAAATGGCAAATGCAGGCATGTGTGTGTGAGAGAGAATTACCACACCGGAAAGGCAGCAAAGTGCCTTTTGTTGGGATTATAATGGAGGCATTTGAAATACAGTGAACACATGGGGGGTGGGGAAAAGATGCTGGCTAGCCCTGTGCATCTCTCATCCTGGTTATAATGAGGTGAGCTCTTTAGGCAGAGGGGAAGAAATAGGCTGTCTCCATTGCCTCTGCTTGTTGATAGGAAATGAATGGGATGAAGCCGATGCTAGAAATAATCGCATATGCTAATTTAGCACACTTAATTAGCATAATTAGCGTGTCCATTTGCATATAATGAAAATCAGGCTGCTAGCGTTGGGGACAGAGAGGCTGAGATGTAGAGGGCAAGGAGGTTATAGAAATCCCAGCGCAATATCGCAGCCGAAAGAATGCCTCGTAATGGCTTAGCCGAATGTAATTTGCAATGATGCACTCTTTATTAGAATGTGCAGACTTGCAACTTTGGTGCAAAAAAATAAAATAAAGATTAAATAGATAACATAAAATCAAAATCAAAACCGCATTTCTCTGGGATTCATTGGATCTCACATGAAACTCTTTCGACAAGCTAGTTTTGGCAGGAACACGGATGGCAACCTTTTGCGAGAATAAAGTGTCACATCGCCAGATTTTATGTCCCTCTCTAGCCTAAAGAAATATGAAAAGCCTCGTCCAAACGCCTGCAGGCAAAGAATACGCATTCTATATATGCCTTAGTTAAGCAAAACAAAAATCAGAAACAAAACTCCAACGAAAAACAGGACGACACACATTTTGTAGGGAAAATCACTTAGACCAAATTCAGAAACCTTCTACATTTAAGCAGCCGAACTGGTTGGCTTTTAATTTCTACTCTTTATTTTTTCCTGGAAGAAATTTGAACGTCGGACCAATGTCCACCTTTCTGCCATTCGTGCGCTGCATCACAAACAAGGAAGCTTTTATTTCGTCTGAGTCCATTTTATAGAACTATGTGGCACCAGGCTTCAAAAATTATTCTCCGGACCTCAAGCTCAGCATTATCATTTATGGGGAGAGTCAGAAAAATCCCGCTGGTGGCCAGCAAAACAGGATCAAAGCCCCACCTCTTTTTATCTGTGTTGTGACATGCACAAAAAGAGGCATGCCTACAATTGTGCAGTAACAGTCACCATCTTGACACCCCTCTTACGCATGGCCCTATGGCACAGCAACTGGAGGCTATTTATTATTTCTTTAACCTTTATCAAAGGGTTCCCGGGGATCTTGCTGCTGTCTAAAGAGTCATAAAGTAAAGGTAAAGGTTCCCCCGCACATGCGTGCTAGTCGTTTCCGACTCTAGGGGCCGGTGCTCATCTCCGTTTCAAAGCCGAAGAGCCAGCGCTTGTCTGGGGACGTCTCCGTGGTCATGTGGCCGGCATGACTGGACACCAAAGGCGCATGGAATGCTGTTAGCTTCCCACCGAAGTGGTCCCTATTTTTCTACTTGCATTTTTACGTGCTTTCGAACTGCTAGGTTGGCAGAAGCTGGGACGAGTAACAGGCGCTCACTCCGTTACGCGGCACTCGGGATTCGACCCGCCAAACTACCAACCTTCTGATCGACAGGCTCAGCATCCTAACCCACTGAGCCAGAGTCATACATCCACTTTAATGAGTCCACCTTTTAAAACAGCCTTGTCTTTTTACAGGGAGCCCTTGATTTACAACCATTCTTTTAGTGGCTGTTTGAAGTTACTGTATAACAGCCCTGAAACAACTGATTTATGACTGCTTTTACATGCTAACGCCCACTGCAGCATCCCCATAGTCATGTGATCAAAATTCGGAGGCTTGGTAACCAGCTTTTATTTAGGACAGTTGCTAAATTTTGCTGCATTCGAGGAGCTGGCTGGCTTCCAGAAGTCCAATCTAGGCCTCAGAGGCTTAAAACGGCTTGCTGGAAGTGCATGGATGCCACTTCCGGAAGTCCGTTCTAGGCCTCAGAGGCCTGGAGGAGGCTTCCCAGGCCTAGAACGGCCCACAGGAAGTGCATGGAGGCCACTTCCGGAAGTCCATTCTAGCTCTGGGAGGCCCAGGCCTGCATCGAATAAGCGAACCGGTTGTTCAGGTATTTGAATTCCACCACTGGGCAAAGCTCAATGAATGTCTCACTTAGCAACAGAAACGTTGGGCTCAGTTGTGGTCATAAGTCAAGGACTTCCTGCATTTGCAGACTCTTAAAGAAATCTGAAATATGTACTGCTTTAACTAACCAGTGAAGTCCAGTATTTGAAACCGATGAACTCCAAAGCCCTTCCAAATAGTTTTTGATGTATATTTCAGTTTCCACACCACACTTTCTCACATCCATGTATTGGAGAAAATAGCATGAGTCAGATGAATATCCTTTGCAGGATGAAACTGCTTGCTCTGTTGTTCATTTTTTATTACACCATTTCTCTGTCCCCCTACTTCAAACCACTCAAAGTTGTTTTACACAAAAGGAAATAATAAAGCCATCAGATCCAGAGGATGTCCTAATTTATCAGTGATAAACTCAACCCAGGTCCACCATCAAGACCCATTAGCTGAAATTAACAGAAGGATAGAATCAAGATCACGTGAAGTATTAAGACCACTTTGCAAGGCCTTGGTAAGGCCACACTTGGAATACTGCATCCAGTTTTGGTCACCACGATGTAAAAAAGATGTTGAGACTCTAGAAAGGGTACAGAGAAGAGCAACAAAGATGATTAGGGGACTGGAGGCTAAAACATATAAGGAACGGTTGCTGAAATTGGGTATGTCTAGTTTAATGAAGAGAAGGATGAGGGGTGACATGATAGCAGTCTTCTAATGTCTCAAGGGTTACCCTACAGAAGAAGGAGTCAGGCTATTCTCCAAAGCACCTGAAGGCAGGACAAGAAGCAACGGATGGAAACTAGAACTAAGGAGAAACTTCCAGACCTTTAGACCAATTAATCAGTGGAACAACCTGCCTCCAGAAGCGGTGAACGCTCCAACACTGGAAGTTTTTAAGAAGAGACTGGACAGCCATTTGTCTGAAATGGTATAGGGTTTCCTACCTGAGCAGGGGGTTGGGTTAGATGAAGGTCCCTTCCAACTTTATTATTATTATTATTATTATTATTATTATTATTATTATTATTATTATTATTATTATTATTATTATTATTATTATTATTATTATTATTATAAATTCAGAGGATCCAAATCAATGTTTCTCAACTTCAGCATCTTTAAGACTCCCAGAATCCCCCAGCCAGCACGCTTGAAATCTATAAGATGCTGAGGTTAAGAACCAAATGTAAAGATGGAAATGAAGACTCTGGTGAACACCAGCTGAGAATAATTGTGATTGTAGGCACACAACTGTGCCGTTTTCTTGGTAACAATAAAAAGCAATTTGCCACTGCTCTTTTTCTGTGAGCTGTTTAGGCTCTGTAAAAATAAAAGATCACGTGAAGCGCTAATAACCACTTTATAATACCTTGGTAAAACCACACTTGGAATATTGCATCCAGTTTTGGTTGTTATGATATAAAAAAGATGTTGAGACTTTAGAAAGAGTGCACAGAAGAGCAGCAAAGATGATCAGGGGACTGGAGGCTAAAACCTATGAAGAACGGTTGCTGGAATTGGACATGTCTAGTTTAACGAACGCGGTGGCTCAGTGGGTTAGGACGCTGAGCTTGTCGATCGGAAGGTCGGCAGTTTGGCGGGTCGAATCCCGAGTGCCGCGTAGCAGAGTGAGCGCCTGTTACTCGTCCCAGCTTCTGCCAACCTAGCAGTTCGAAAGCACGTAAAAATGCAAGTAGAAAAATAGGGACCACTACAGTGGGAAGGTAACAGCGTTCCGTGCGCCTTTGGCGTCTAGTCATGCCGGCCACATGACCACGGAGACGTCTTCGGACAAGCGCTGGCTCTTCGGCTTTGAAACGGAGATGAGCACCGCCCCCTAGAGTTGGAAACGACTAGCATGCACGTGCGGGGGAACCTTTACCTTTACCTTAGTTTAACGAAGAGAAGGACCAGGGGTGACATGAAAGCAGTCTTCCAATATTTGACAGGCTGCCACAAAGAAAAGGAAGTCAACCTGTTCTCCAAAACACCTGAAGGCAGTAGAAGAAGCAATGTATGGAAACTAATCAAGGCAATGATCAACTTAGAATTAAGGAGAAATTTCCTGACAGTGAGAACAGGTAATCAATGGAATGACTTGTGGGTACTACAACACTGGAGGTTTTTAAGAAGACTTTGGACAACCATTTGTCTGGAATGGTATAGAGTTTCCTGCCTGAGCAGGGGGTTGGACAAGATGACCTCCAAGGTCCCTTCCAAGTCTGTTATTCTATTCTACGTATTAATATCTATTCATAATCTACGTTACTTGGTTGCCTAAACTACATTTTTCCACCATTTGGTTTACAATGGGCAAGCCTACATTTCCTCCCTGTCATATTCAAATTCCGTTCTTCATTTCTTTTCCTTTTTTCTCCTTGCTCTACCCTTCTAACATTGTTTACCTCAAGAGGAAAGCAATCAGATCACTTGGATACCCTCCAGTTAGGATATGTGAGTTTTACCATGTAGGAAACTATTATCCAAATAATTAATTATCCCCACTCATTATGATGACACATATCCCCAAATGTTTTAAGCTTTGCTTTTGGGGCGTTCATTAGAGTTTAATTTTTAAAAGTATGTCAATAACGCTATCCGAAAGCTAATAGCTTTAAGTTGCAATATAGATTCAGGCTACGCATTATGGAAGAATCACTTAAGTCTATGAATTATTGAGTAATGGATTGTCCATCTGATGCCGGCATCCACAGTACAAATTCCATTTGTGAAGATATTCCATTCCTGAATTTGAACCCTAAATACAAATGGTATTTTACATTTGGACTGCCTTAAGATGTTCTGCAGAAGGTAAACACGATTCGTCAAATTCTGCCAGATTTCTAATTTTACTGATTGTCCCAAAGGTGCTTTTCCAAGAGGCAACTGGACTTCCTTGTTTTGCATGTCATCCAAGAAGCTGCTTCAGTTCTGACTGAATGGTGCAGGGTGGAAGGATTGATATTCCTTGCAGTCATCTGGTTGTTAGTACTCTCTCTGAGAATCGTTGAGGCCACTTGGAGGTTTATTTGTGCCCTCAGGGTCTCCTGAATAGTGCAAATGGGTGTGGAACCTTCTTGTCCTCCACCATTCAGTCAGAACTGACGAAGCTTCTTGGATGAGAAGTGAAATGTCTTCAAGAAAAAACAAAGAAAAAGTACCTTTGGGACAACCATGACCTAGATCAGGGGTGTCAAACTCAATTTCATTGAGGGCCGCATCAGCATTGCGGTTGCCCTCAGGGGGCCGGGTGGGTATGGCCAGGGTGGGCGTGGCCTACTGCGTGGGCGTGGCTAAAGTACATATGGCCTACTGGGTGGGCGTGGCCAGCTCTACATCGTTCAGGGTACATCAAGGGTGCCTATGGGGGCCTGGGCAGGAGTGGGACAGATCTGAGGGTCTCCGGCAGAAGGAGGGTCTCTGGGCCAGGGCCAAGGCAGTGGGGGCCGTTCCCTCACTGTTTCCAAGATGGCTTCGCGGGCCGCATGAAACCACTTCGCGGGCTAGATCCGGCCCCCGGGCCTTGTGTTTGACATGTCTGACCTAGATGACTGAGAAGCTCCAGAAACAAATTTTACTACTACTACTACTACTACTACTACTACTACTACTACTACTACTACTACTACTCTCCTCCTCCTCCTCCTCCTCCTCCTCCTCTTCTTCCTTCTCCTCCTCCTCCTCCGTTTGACCTACAGTATGCAGCCAAAAAAGTCTGCATATATACTCATACGAATGTTTGTCATTCTAACATGCCTTTTTCTATTTGCTTTCTAGAATACCAGTATTTAGCAAATGGGTCTGTCATCCTCACTTATTTGAATACACTTTTAGATGCATTTTTATTTTATATGTACTCGGGGCATGGTTTTCCCTCACATATACATTTGGTGGTTTATATTTTAAGTTGTCAAGTTTACTAAAATATACTGACATTTAGCAATTATACATGCAGTAATTGATTATATGCTTTCAAGTCAGGGTCGACTCCACACAGAACCACATAGATAGACTTTCTCCAGATGATATAAATACATATTTCTGCATTTTGGGAAGACTGGATCTTCAAAAAAAATTCACTCTCTTTCACATACACTTACAAATGAGAGTAATTTTTCACACTGATGACAGTTGCAGCATCCCCATGGTCACATCATCCGAATTCAGACACTTGGCAACTCGCATGTAGTTATGAGGGTTGCAGTGGCCTGGGATCATGTGATCAACTCTTGCAACCTTCTGACAAGAAAAGTCAGTGAGGAAGCCAGATTCCCTTAACAACCATGTTACTAACTTAACAACTGCATTGATTGACTTAACAGCCGTGGCAAGAAAGGGCAATAAGGTGAACAAGTAAAATCAGTAATAAACTAAACAAAGAGAAAGAAAGAGAAAGAGAAAGAGAGAGAAAGGAAAGAAAAGAAAAGAAAGAAAGAAAGAAAGAAAGAAAGAAAGAAAGAAAGAAAGAAAGAAAGAAAGAGAAAGAGAATAAAATTATCTTTACATAATACATATCTATCAAACATTAAACACTGAAACATTTCTAGATTAAAAAAGTCAATGATAATGCTCTATTGTTATAAAGTGTCATGATATCTGTGCCAAAGAGAAATCTATTGTCTCATCTTTTGATTAGAAGATAAAATTACCTTTTAAAAAATAGACATATCTCATGAATCTGTTGGAATATAGAGAATAAAACTACTTTTCCAATTTCTCAAATTAATTCTCAGAGAAATAGACTAGACTAGAAAATAATAGAACAGAACAGAAGAGAAGAGAAGAGAAGAGAAGAGAATTGTTGTTGTTAGTTGCGAAGTCGTGTCCGACTCATCGCGACCCTATGGACAATGTTCCTCCAGGCCTTCCTGTCCTCTACCATCTTCTGGAGTCCATTTAAGCTCACGCCTACTGCTTCAGTGACTCCATCCAGACACCTCATTCTCTGTCATCCCCTTCTTCTCTTGCCCTCAATCTTTCCCAGCATTAGGCTCTTCTCCAGTGAGTCCTTCCTTCTCATTAGGTGGCCAAAGTATTTGAGTTTTAGCTTCAGGATCTGGCCTTCTAAAGAGCAATCAGGGTTGGTCTCCTCTAGGACTGACCGGTTTGATCGCCTTGCAGTCCAAGGGACTCGCAGGAGTCTTCTCCAGCACTATAGTTCAAAGGCCTCAATTCTTTGGCGCTCAGCCTTTTTTATGGTCCAACTTTCACTGCCATACATTGCAACTGGGAAGACCATAGCCTTGACTATACGCACTTTTGTTGACAGGGTGATGTCTCTGCTAGAGAAGAGAATAGAGTAACAGAAATGGAAGGGACCTTGGAGGTCTTCAAGTCCAACCCCCTGCTCAGGCAGGATACAGGTAGTTCTTGAGTTATGGATCCTGCTTATCATGGTCGTAACTCATGACAGTTGTAAAACGTGTCGGTATTTGACAGACCCGATTTTATGACCTTTTTTGGGGCGGTTGTTAAGCAAACCAATGGTTCGTAATGGCGGTGATTTTGCCAAAAACTGGAAGTAAATATTGGATCAGCAGTGGGCAACCTCTTTGTGGCCTTCCAGATGTTGCCGAGTTTCAACTCGTAGCAAGCCCTTTTTGTAAAACCTACTAAAACAATGCACAATATCTTTACAACAAAAATTAGGCAACTTTAAAAAACAAACAAACAAACAAACTACATACATGTATGCTATCCCTTTAATGACCCACAATCAGGTCTCAAACAACCCAGATGGGTAAATGGCAGCGATGCAATAAACCAGCATTCTCTTTTGTAACACAGCACTAAGAGCCTTGGTGGCTCAGTGGTTAGAATGCATTATTGCAGGCAATTTCTGCCCACTGCCAGGAGTTCAATCCCGATCTGTTCAAAGTTGACTCAGCTTTCCATTCTTCCGATTTTGGTAAAATGAGGACCCAGATTGTTGGGGTGGGTGGTTAATATGCTGAATCTGTAAACGGCTTAGAGACAGCTGTAAAGCACTATGAAGCGGTATATACTGTAAATGCGAGTGCCATTGCTATTTTCTGATTTAGTTCCACTCATACCTTGTAAACCACCCTGAGTCTTCGGAGAAGGGTGGGATATAAATGGAATTAAATAAATAAATAAATACCTCAGCTGCTTCAAAACTCATCAAATTCGGTATTTGAGATGTTTTGAAGCAGAAATCTTCTCCTGGTGCTCATCTTTCTCCTGGTAGTCTCAGCACCCATCGGTTTTAGCATTTGGCACTTCTTCAAGAACAAATTATCGACAAGGACTGAGGTACCACTGTGTTTATTAATTGTTCTTTCTTCCATTCAATTGCGTCCAATTATCAGATACCTCCTGGAAAATCGCTGGAAAGGAAAAAGTTCCTCCCCCCCCCCCAGGATTGGTTTGCCATTGTCTCATTCTTAGGGCTGAGGAGAAAGTGACTGGCTCAAGGTCACCCTGCCAGCTTTGTGCCTAATACAGGACTAGAACTCACAGTGTCCCAATTTCTAGGCTGATACCCTTCATCCCTACACCGATTTGGTGCATCAGCAAATCCTTACAAAAATTGCTCCGTGACAGCCAACTCATTCTTTCTGTTGTGATTCAGGGTCAGCCTGTGGGTTCGGCAGTTGGGTCGGACGACTCAGAGGAGGAGGGGGGTGTTGAAGACCTTGCTGAGGGGGTTGAAGATCTTGCTGATGAGAGCCCTCAGCCAGGCCCCTCCCACTTGGTCACCACGGAGACCCAGCTGTGTGAGCCTGACAGCATGGATGAAGATGACCCACAGCTGGCCCTGTTCAAGGACGCCCGACGCAGGAGGCAGTCAATTAGGAGTAAACAGAGGAAGGCAATGGGGCTTCTCGGAAGGAGGCAGAGAGAAGCCACACCCTGAACTCTATATAAGGGGAATGTGTGGGGAGGGCTGGTTTGCTGAAGGCAACCGCTTGGATAGTTCATGTTTCTTTAAGCTCCTGTTTCTTGGTTTGTCTTGTTTTTGTGGTAATAAATTTGGCAGGCATAATTCCAGCCTCTTGCCTTCTTGTAAAAGGGGTTGTCCCTGCCTTTTCTGCACGGCCGGTAGCAGGCTGGTACAGAACACTATCCAACAGCTGTGGCAAGTAATGGAAAAAGTGTTGTGCGCACACAAATTCTCTGCCGCTCTTGTTTGAGTTTGCAAAACTCTCCATTTACCATTGCTCCCCAAAGAATGCTCTAAATCAAACGTTTCTCAAATTTGGCATCTTTTAAGATATGTGGACTTCATCTCTCAAAATTCCCCAGCTGAAATCTACATGTCTTAAAGAAGCCAAGTTTGAGAAGCACAGATTCTGCATCCAGAAAACTTTGGCCAAGTATGAGTACACCTTCTGAGGCACTTGCAAACAGGCAGACTGTCAAATTGGAATTTGCCTGAAATTAAACAGTGACTGCCCGTGTGGGCGCTGCATTCTGGATGCAATTCCCGTGGAGAGAAGTTTTAAGAAAAGAATGGACAAGACTACAGGGAGTCCTTGACTTACGACCACAATGGAGCCCAACATTTATGTTGCTAAGCGAGACAGCTGTCCAGTGAATTTTGCCCCATTTTGTCACCTGTCTTGCCACGCTTATTAAGTGAATCGCTGCGGTTGTTAAGTGAATCTGGCTTCCCCATTGATTTTGCTTGTCAGAAAGTCACCAAAGGCCGGAAACGTCATAAATATGAATCACTTGCCAAGCATTTGAACTTTGATCCTGTGATCATGGGGATGCTGCAATGTGAAAAACGGCCCTAAGTTACTTTTCTCAGTGATGCTGTAACTTTTCAAGCCCCTAATTCTCTCATTTTTGCATAAGCTAAGAATGTTTCAAAGATGCACATCAACAACCTGAGATTTTATTCAGTTTCCACTTCTTTCCCCACAGGTGGCCATTTAGATACAATTCTCCTGACCCTAGAACTCCATTACGGACTTTGTAAAAACAATGAACTCCAAAGGATACCTGGCAGATAACTTGGGAAAGACACTGCATTCATAGCAATAGCATTTAGACTTATATGCCGCTTCGTGGCGCTTTACTGCTCCTCTCTGAGCGGTTTACAGACTCACCATATTTGCCTCCAACAATCTGGGAAAGAAAGGAAGGAAGGAAGGAAGGAAGGAAGGAAGGAAGGAAGGAAGGAAGGAAGGAAGGAAGGAAAGGGGGAGGGAGGGAGGGAGGGAGGGAGGGAGGGAGAAAAAAGAAAGAAAGGAAGGATGGAAGGAAGGAAGGGAGGAAAGAAGGAAGGGAGGGAGGGAGAAAAAAGGAAGGAAGGAAGGGAGGGAGGGAGGGAGGGAGGGAGGGAGGGAGGGAGGGAGGGAGAAAAAGAAAGAAAGAAAGGAAGGAAGGAAGGAAGGAAGGAAGGAAGGAAGGAAGGAAGGAAGGAAAGGGGGAGGGAGGGAGGGAGGGAGGGAGAAAAAAGAAAGAAAGGAAGGATGGAAGGAAGGAAGGGAGGAAAGAAGGAAGGGAGGGAGGGAGAAAAAAGGAAGGAAGGAAGGGAGGGAGGGAGGGAGGGAGGGAGGGAGAAAAAGAAAGGAAGGAAGGAAGGAAGGAAGGAAGGAAGGAAGGAAGGAAGGAAGGAAAGGGGGAGGGAGGGAGAAAAAAGAAAGAAAGAAAGGATGGAAGGAAGGAAGGAAAGAAGGAAGGGAGGGAGGGAGAAAAAAAAGGAAGGAAGGAAGGAAGGAAGGAAGGAAGGGAGGGAGGGAGGGAGGGAGGGAGGGAGGGAGAAAAAAGAAAGAAAGGAAGGATGGAAGGAAGGAAGGAAGGAAAGAAGGAAGGGAGGGAGGGAGAAAAAAGGAAGGAAGGAAGGAAGGAAGGGAGGGAGGGAGGGAGGGAGGGAGGGAGAGAAAAAGAAAGAAAGAAAGGAAGGATGGAAGGAAGGAAGGAAGGAAGGAAGGAAAGGGGGGGAGGGAGGGAGGGAGGGAGAAAAAAGAAAGAAAGGAAGGATGGAAGGAAGGAAGGAAGGAAAGAAGGGAGGGAGGGAGGAAAAAAAGGAAGGAAGGAAGGAAGGAAGGAAGCAAGGAAGGGAGGGAGGGAGGGAGAGAAAAAGAAAGAAAGGAAGGATGGAAGGAAGGAAGGAAGGAAAGAAGGGAGGGAGGGAGGGAGAAAAAAAGGAAGGAAGGAAGGAAGGGAGGGAGGGAGGGAGGGAGGGAGAGAAAAAGAAAGAAAGGAAGGAAGGATGGAAGGAAGGAAGGAAGGAAAGAAGGGAGGGAGGGAGGGAGAAAAAAAGGAAGGAAGGGAGGGAGGGAGGGAGGGAGGGAGAGAAAAAGAAAGAAAGAAAGGAAGGATGGAAGGAAGGAAGGAAGGAAGGAAGGAAAGGGGGGGAGGGAGGGAGGGAGGGAGGGAGAAAAAAGAAAGAAAGGAAGGATGGAAGGAAGGAAGGAAGGAAAGAAGGGAGGGAGGGAGGAAAAAAAGGAAGGAAGGAAGGAAGGAAGGAAGGGAGGGAGGGAGAGAAAAAGAAAGAAAGGAAGGATGGAAGGAAGGAAGGAAGGAAAGAAGGGAGGGAGGGAGGAAAAAAAGGAAGGAAGGAAGGAAGGAAGGAAGCAAGGAAGGGAGGGAGGGAGGGAGAGAAAAAGAAAGAAAGGAAGGATGGAAGGAAGGAAGGAAGGAAGGAAAGAAGGGAGGGAGGGAGGGAGAAAAAAAGGAAGGAAGGGAGGGAGGGAGGGAGGGAGAGAAAAAGAAAGAAAGGAAGGAAGGATGGAAGGAAGGAAGGAAGGAAAGAAGGAAGGGAGGGAGGGAGAAAAAAGGAAGGAAGGAAGGAAGGAAGGGAGGGAGGGAGGGAGGGAGAGAAAAAGAAAGAAAGAAAGGAAGGATGGAAGGAAGGAAGGAAGGAAAGAAGGAAGGGAGGGAGGGAGAAAAAAGGAAGGAAGGAAGGAAGGAAGGGAGGGAGGGAGGGAGGGAGGGAGAGAAAAAGAAAGAAAGAAAGGAAGGATGGAAGGAAGGAAGGAAGGAAGGAAGGAAAGGGGGGGAGGGAGGGAGGGAGGGAGAAAAAAGAAAGAAAGGAAGGATGGAAGGAAGGAAGGAAGGAAAGAAGGGAGGGAGGGAGGAAAAAAAGGAAGGAAGGAAGGAAGGAAGGAAGCAAGGAAGGGAGGGAGGGAGGGAGAGAAAAAGAAAGAAAGGAAGGATGGAAGGAAGGAAGGAAGGAAAGAAGGGAGGGAGGGAGGGAGAAAAAAAGGAAGGAAGGAAGGAAGGGAGGGAGGGAGGGAGGGAGGGAGAGAAAAAGAAAGAAAGGAAGGAAGGATGGAAGGAAGGAAGGAAGGAAAGAAGGGAGGGAGGGAGGGAGAAAAAAAGGAAGGAAGGAAGGGAGGGAGGGAGGGAGGGAGAGAAAAAGAAAGAAAGAAAGGAAGGATGGAAGGAAGGAAGGAAGGAAGGAAGGAAGGAAGGAAGGAAGGAAAGGGGGGGAGGGAGGGAGGGAGGGAGGGAGAAAAAAGAAAGAAAGGAAGGATGGAAGGAAGGAAGGAAGGAAAGAAGGGAGGGAGGGAGGAAAAAAAGGAAGGAAGGAAGGAAGGAAGGAAGGAAGGAAGGAAGGGAGGGAGGGAGAGAAAAAGAAAGAAAGGAAGGATGGAAGGAAGGAAGGAAGGAAAGAAGGGAGGGAGGGAGGAAAAAAAGGAAGGAAGGAAGGAAGGAAGGAAGCAAGGAAGGGAGGGAGGGAGGGAGAGAAAAAGAAAGAAAGGAAGGATGGAAGGAAGGAAGGAAGGAAGGAAAGAAGGGAGGGAGGGAGGGAGAAAAAAAGGAAGGAAGGGAGGGAGGGAGGGAGGGAGAGAAAAAGAAAGAAAGGAAGGAAGGATGGAAGGAAGGAAGGAACAGCAATAGCACTTAAGATTTCTATACCGCTTCACAGTGCTTTACAGCCCTCTCTGAGCAGTTTACAGAGTCAGCAAATTTGCCCCCAACAATCTGGGTCCTCATTTTACTGACCTTGGAGGGATGGAAGGTTGAGTCAACCTTGAGCCGGTCAGAATCGAACTGCTGGCAGTGAGCAGAGTCAGCCTGCAATACGGCATTCTAACCACTGGGCCAGCACAGCTCATTTTAAAGTGGAAAGCATAAAGATTTCTCTCCTGTTCCATGAGTTTAAACGTCAGTTTCTTCTCTACATTGATGAGGAAGCTTGTGCTATTGTTCGGAACCCTTATTACGCCAAAGTCACCTGGCTGTGGCTGAAGAGCTAATTTACTTTGAGGATAATACTGTGAAAATTGAATTTGTCCAATCCACAGTGGATACACAATTATTTTCTTTCAATTAACAGTTAATTCTGCCCAAAGCAAACTGAGTCACATCGGTAAACAAACATACACAACCCAGACCTTCCCTTTCATTTACACACATTACCTATTTCTTACTTCCACCTATAAAAACAAAGCTGGTCCTCAGCTTAAAGCACTTCCTTTAGCGACCATTTAAAGTTACAACGGCACTGGAAAAAGTGACGTATGACCAGTTTTCACACTTATGACCATTGCATTATCCCCCGTGGTCACATGATCAAAATTCGGATGCTTTAGCAACTGGCTCGTATTTATGACGGTCGCAGCATCCCGGGGTCATGTGATCATCTTTTGCAAACCTCTGATAAGCAAAGTCAACGGGGAATCCAGATTCACTTAAGAACCATGTTAAACAACAACTGTAGTGATTCCCTTGCCAGAATGGTCATAAAATGGAGCAAAATTCATTTAACAACTGTCTCACTTAGCAACAGAAATTTTGGGTTCACTTCTGGTCGTAAGTCGAGAACCACCTGTACTAAGAGGAAGCCAGGTGTAGGCTAACCGCCTTCCCACCCCACCTCACCCCGGCCCTTATGAATCCGATAAATGTTGGTTGAGATATTCTGGGAGTAGAAGTCCACATATCTTAACTTTGCTAAACTAGAAACTAGGAATAGGATGAGAACCAAGGGTGTTGGTGTTGGTAAAGAGGGCCAGTATGTGTGTGTGCATGTGGAGGGAAAAAATCAAGATTTGTGGGGTCCTTTGTGGTCTCTGAACTGGGTGGTTTTCTTGCAGACCATTCCCCACCATCCAGTCAGAGCTGAAGAAGCTTCTTGGGAAGAATAGAATAGAATAGAATAGAATAGAATAGAATAGAATAGAATAGAATAGAATAGAATAGAATAGAATAGAATAGAATTTAGAATTATAGGAATAGAATAGAATAGAATAGAATAGAATAGAATAGAATAGAATAGAATAGAATAGAATAGAATAGAATAGAATAGAATAGAATAGAATAGAATAGAATAGAATAGAATAGAATAGAATAGAATTTAGAATTATAAGAATAGAATAGAATAGAATAGAATAGAATAGAATAGAATAGAATAGAATAGAATAGAATAGAATAGAATAGAATAGAATAGAATTTAGAATTATAGGAATAGAATAGAATAGAACAGAATAGAATAGAATAGAATAGAATAGAATAGAATAGAATAGAATAGAATAGAATAGAATAGAATAGAATAGAATAGAATAGAATTTAGAATTATAGGAATAGAATAGAATAGAATAGAATAGAATAGAATAGAATAGAATAGAAGAGAAGAGAAGAGAAGAGAAGAGAAGAGAAGAGAAGAGAAGAGAAGAGAAGAGAAGAGAAGAGAAGAGAATCTGGAAGGGACCCTGAAGGCCTTCTAGTCCAGCCCCCTGCTCAAGCAGGAGAACCTATATCATTTCAGACAAGTGACTGTCTAGTCTCTTCTTAAAAATCTCCAGTGATGGAGCGTCCACGATTTCTGGAGGCAAGCTGTTCCAGTGGTTAATCGTCCTCACTGTCAGGAAGTTTCTCCTTAATTCCAGGTTGCTTCTCTCTTTGGTCAGTTTCCAACCGTTGTTTCTTGTCCTGCCTTCGGGCGCTTTGGAGCATAGTTTGACCCCCTCATCTTTGTGGCAGCCCCTAAAACAGTGGTGGGATTCAGCCAGTTCGCACCAGTTCGGCAGAACTGGTAGCTAATTTTTGTGTTGCCCAGGCCCAGAATGGACTTCCGGAAGCGGCATCCACGCAGAGAACCGGTTGTGCACCTTTTTGAATCCCACCACTGCCCTCAAATACTGCTATAAGTGCTATTGGATGAGAAGCGAAATGTCTTCAAAGAAAAACAAGAAAGTCCAGTTGCCTCCTGAAAAAGCATCTCTGGGACAACCATGCCTGAGAATCTCCATAGACATTTTCTTGCAGACCTTTCATTACCCAATTAAGTAACATCATCAGGGTTAGAAGGGAGCGTTTCCCCCCTTCTAGCACTGAAGATGTTGCCTAGATGCAAATAACTTTATTGGGCAAGTTTTAACCAGGTTTTCTGGGTGTTTCATCTGGCACTTCTGCTGACGGTATCTCCTACGAGGACAACCTTGTAAGGTAGGCCAGGCCGAGTGAGCACACAAGAGAGGCTTAAGCCAGCATCTAAACATTGGAAGCCGAGATTCAAATCTGGGTTTTCCCAGATTCTATCACCTTAACGATGAAGCCTGAGAGGGGACGGTTAAGAAATACAAAATATAAACAAACAAACAATTAAGCCACATCGGTAAGATAAGAGGAAGAAGGACGTTCTACCCACATAAAGTCTCTTTGTGAGGAAGATAGGTGGGTTTCGAAATGAGATAAATAAAAATAAAACAATATAATAAAACAATAAAATGAAATTATAAAATAAAATAAAATAATGAAATAAAATAATAAAAATAAAATAAAGAAATGAAATGAAATAATAAAATAATGAAAAGAAACAAATAATAAAATGAAATAAAATAAAGAAATGAAATGAAATGAAATGAAATAATGAAATGAAGTGAAATGAAAAGAAATAAATGATAAAATAAAATAAAATAAAAAATAAAGAAATGCAATGAAATAAAATAAAATGAAAAGGGATAAACATTAAAATAAAATAAAGAAATGAATAATAAAATGAAATGGAAAAAATAAATAATAAAATAAAATAAAATAAAATAAAACAAAATTGTAAATGAAGATTCAGTCCTCCAGGCCAAAAAGTACCTAAAAAGGTTAAACTGGACCAAAGTTCATTAAAACTGAGGCATTTCGTTCCTCATCCAAGTAACGTCTTCAGTCAAAATGAAAATGTCGGCTAGGCAGAGCATCAGAGAGTCGTTGGAATGAACCAGCTCTTGCCATACAGACTGCTGGAGGTTTCTCCCCAAAATGAAAAGAAACATGTAAATAAGGATTTAATAAGGATTTAAACTTCTGAGTTACTTTTGGCCTGGAGGATTGAGTCTTCATTTAGATGTTCTTTTCCATTTGGGGGAGAAATCCCTGTCAGTCTGTATGCCTACCCAAAATTTCATTTTGACTGAAGAAATTACTTGGATGAGGAATGAAATGTCTCCGTTGGTCCAGTTGCCATGATTTAACGTTTTGAGATAAAAAGAAAATATAAAAGAAAATTTAAAAAAAATGAAATAATGAAATAAAATAAGGAACTGAAGTGAAATAATACAATGTAATAAAATAATAAAATGAAATAAAAAAATAAAAAATGAAGTAAAATCAAATAATAAAATGAAATATAAAATAAGAAATGAATGAAGAAAATAATAAAATGAAATAAAATAAATCAAATAATAAAATGAAATGAAATGAAATAATAAAATAAAATAAAATAAAATATAAAATAAAGCTTAGTTGGTTGCTCCCCAACCTTGAGAGAAGGCAGGCAAAAATTCAGTGGGAATCAAAATTAGAATTCTGATTTATTCAATAGATAGAAATCTCCTTTTGGCTCTATTTTTGCAGCATCTCTTCATTTTATTGTGACCCACCAATTTCCCTATTTTGCCAGCGAAACAAAGCCAAGCGTACAGGTTATGAAGGATGACACTGGGAGAGCCATTCATAAAATATAAATGACAAGAAATCAAACCCATCTGTAAACAGGTGATTCTTTTCCTTTGGGCAGTTCCCTTAGAATTAAAAATTGATGCATATACACTCCCACTGCTAGAAGGCAATAACACCAGCACACATTACTGCACATATTTTGGGAGAAACTTGCAATATACTGTATAGTAGTTTTATTTCTCTCTCTCTCTCTCTCTCTCTCTCTCTCTCTCTCTCTCTCTCTCTCTCTGTGAGCACATATAAGGAATAACTGATATAAATAAGTGTCAAAAATTGTCAAAAAAATTAGGGTTACAGGTATACAATATGCTAATGTTTATTTATTTTTACCCACACTTTTATTATTTCTGTAAATAATTCCAAATTACGAACATACATAATGCTCCTTGCTCCTCCTATTTTCTCCACATCAACCCTGTGAGGTGGGTTGGGCTGAGATAGACTGGCTGGCCCAAAGTCCCCCAGCTTTTGTGCCTACGATGGGACTAGAACTCAATGTCTCCTGATGATTGGCCCAAAGTCACCTAGCTGGATTTCATGCTTAAGGTGGGACTAGAACTCACTGTCTCCTGGTGATTGGCCAAAAGTCACCCAGCCAGCTTTTATGGCTAAGGCGGGACTAGAACTCACCATCTCTTGGAGATTAGCCCAAGGTCATCCAGCTGACTTTCATGCATAAGGCAGGACTAGAACTCAGTCTCCTGGTGATTGGGCCAAAATCACCCAACCAGCTTTCATGCCTAAGGCAGCACTAGAACTCACCGTCTCCTAGTTTCTAGTCTTATCCATGATTAGACTAAAGTGGGTATATACTTTTAGCTTTCAGAATACTGTATTTATTAAGTGACTGCACTTATTCTTCAACTTATGATCACAACTGTGACCAAACTTTCTGTTCCTAAGTGTGGTGTGTGTTAAGAGAGTTACATCAGATTGTCTGACCCTTTTTCTTATAGCTGTTGAGTGAAGTATTCCAATTGTTTCTTTATTAATCTGTTTGTTAAGAGTACTTGCTGCCTATTCCACCATGGAGCCACACTAGCTTACAGCACTAAAAAGGAAGACGCTAAAAGAGTGTGGACAGAAGTAAGACGATTAGAGCAATAAAGTAAACAGGAATACAATAAGAATATATCAGTATGAGCCGTGGTGGCACAGTGGTTAGAATGCAGTACTGCAGGCTAACTCACTGCCAGCAGTTCAATTCTGACCGGCTCAAGTTTAACTCAGCCTTCCATCCTTATCTACATTGGTTACCAGTTGTCTTCCAGGTGAGATTCAAGGTCTTGGTTATGATCTTCAAGTCCTTACATGGCATGGGTCCGGGGTACCTCGGGGACCACCTGCTGCCGGCGTCAACTTCCCTCCGCCCTGTGCGTTCCCACAGAGAGGGCCTCCTCAGGGTGCCTCCGGTCAGGGAATGTCGACTGGTGGCCCCCAGGGGGAGGGCCTTCTCTGTGGGCGCTCCGGCGCTATGGAACCAACTGCCGGTTGAGCTCCGGATGGCACCGGACCTTCGCTCCTTCCGGCGCGGTCTGAAGACCCATTTATTTGAACAAGCTGGTCTGGCCTGATGGGGGACGTTAGGGTTTTTTAATGGGTTTCTTATATTGTTATTGTTTTTTTATCTGGGCACTTGTTTAATTCTCTTTTAATTTTTGTATTTGCTATTTATATATGCCCTGTTCACCATCCTGAGTCCTTCGGGAGAAGGGCGGTATACAAATTTAATAAAATGAAATGAAATTAAATTCTACTATCCCCCTCCTGGTCAGTAGGTCATGAGACACTGAAAAAGTACAGGTAGTCCTCGACTCACCACCACAATTGAGTCCAAAATTTCTGTAGCTCAGTGAGACAGTTGTTCAGTCAGCTTTGTCCCATTTTACAACCTTTCCCGTCACAGTTGTTAAGTGAATCATTGGAGGTCGGTAAGTGAATCTGGCTTCCCCACTGACTTTGCTTGCCAGAAGTTTGCAAAAGTGGATCACGTGACCCCAGGACCATGTAATTGTCATAAATATGAACCGGTTGCCAAGCATCTGAATTTTTATCACGTGACCCTTGGGGATGCTGCAACGGTTGTGTGAAAAATGGTCATAGATCCCTTTTTTCAATGCCGTTGTAGCTTTGGGAAGTCACTAAATGAACTGTTGTTATCTGTAGTGCCATTTCCTTCACCCTTCATTCATGTCATTCATCCCCGAAAGATGGATGATGATGATGATGATGATGATGATGATAATGATGATAATAATAATAATAATAATAATAATAATAATAATAATAATAATAATAATAATAATAATAATAATGTTGGAAGGGACCTTGGAGGTCATCTAGTCCAACCCCCTGCTCAGGCAGGAAACCCTATACCATTTCAGACAAATGGCTGGCCAGTCTCTTCTTAAAAACGTCCAGCGTTCACAGCTTCTGGAGGCAGGTTGTTCCACTGGTTAATTGTTCTAACTGTCAGGAAGTTTCTCCTTAGTTCCAGGTTGCTTCTCTCCTTGATGAGTTTCCATCCGTTGCTTCTTGTCCTGCCTTCAGGTGCTTTGTAGAATAGCTTGACTCTCCTTCTTTGTGACAACCCCTGAGTTATTGGAAGACTGCTGTCGTGTCCCCCCTCGTCCTTCTCTTCATTAAACTGGACATACCCAATTCCAGCCACCGTTCTTTATATGTTTTAGCCTCCAGTCCCCTGATCATCTTTGTTGCTCTTCTTTGCTGTCTTTTTAAGGTCTCAACATCTTTTTTACATCATGGTGACCAAAACTGGATGCAGTATTCCAAGTGTGGCCTCTCTGCTTTGTCTACCTTCCACAATCTGTGTCCCGATTCTGCCCTCCTATCCCCCCACAAAAGCTGCAATGAAAAATACATTTGCGCTTTTATTTTATTTTATTTCATTTTATTTTTTAATTATTTCTTGGTACCAGCTTTAAAAATGTTTTTCTCAGGCTGTAAATTGCATTTATGTACAACTGGGAAACGCCTTTCTTGCTCGCCTGCCATAACATATTTCCACCAAAATATTATTCTATTCATTATGCATAACCTATTATACAAACTTCACACTCAAGTGTCTTTTTCCATAATAAAATTTGAAACAATTATTTCTAAGTCATAAAGAGATGAGTATTTTTTTTTCTCGCTTCGGTTTCCAAAATTGCCCTTCCTATTTGCATAATGTAAAGAGCCGTGAGAATTGAAAATAAGGTTTTATGTAGATCAATAAGTAATGCTCAATATTAAAAAAGTAATATGATTTCAACAAATCTGGGAAATGTCAGACATGACAATGGATAATTTCAAAGGGTATGTTTATTATGGCAAAAACCTGCAAATCTTAAAGTATTGATAATAGAAGTCTATGAAAGTCCAAGTAAAGATGGTTGTTCTTATTGTACACCACTCAGGTCATGTTATTTGAGATAGACAACTATATAAACATAATGAAATATGATGAAATAATGGAATAAGTATCTCTGATGCAGTGTAAGATTTCGTAGAGCATAGAATAATAGAGTTGGAGGTCTTGGAAGTCTTCTAGTCCAACCCCCTGATCAAACAGGAGACCTTATACCATTCTAGACAAATGGTTATCCAATCCAATCTCTTCTTAAAAACTTCAAGTGTTAGAGCATTCACAAGTTCTGGAAGCAGGTTGTTCCACTGGTTAATTATTTTAACTGTCAGGAAATTCCTCCTCAGTTCTAAGTTGCTTATCTCCTTGATTAGTTTCCATCCGTTGCTTCTTGTCCTGCCTTCAGGCGCTTTGGAGAACGGATTAACCCACCACCCCTCTTCTCTATGACAGATCCTCAAGTACAGGTAGTCCTCGGCTTACAACAGTTCACTTAGTGACCAAAGTTACAACAGCACTGAAAAAAGAGACTTACAGTTTAACCATTTTTCCCCCGGTCATGTGATCAAAATTCAGAAGCTTGGCAACTGACTCACATTTATGACAGTTGCAATGTCCCAGGGTCAGCTAATCACCTTTTGCGACCTTCTGACAAGCAAAGTCAAGGGGGGGAAGCCAGATTCCCTCAACAACCGTGTTACTAACTTAACAACTACAGCCATTCACTTAACAACTGTGGTGAGAAAGGTCGCAAAATGGGACAAACCTCCCTTAATAAATGTCTCACTTAGCAACAGAAATGTTGGGCTCAGTTATGGTCGAAAGTTGAGGACAACCTATACTGGAAGGATGCTATCATGTCAACCCAGTCAACCCTTCTCTTTGTTAGACTAGAGATACCTAATTCCTTCAACTGTTCATTGTGTGGTTTCGCTTCCAGAGCCCTAATCATCTTTGTTGCTCTTCTCTGCACTCTTTCTATAGCAGCCTCACAAGCACTGCTGACTTGGCCAATCAGGAAACAGCTTCTACCTGAAGGCAAAGTGATGAAGTTGTTCTCCACCATCACATTGTTGGAAGAAAAATCTTGGTCCTGTTCCAAGCCGGGAGGATGCTGTAGAAATGAGCTGAAGGCAGGCTGCATTTTGGAAAGGAGATCTCTGTTTATTTGGTAGCCAGAAACTAAAATGGCAGCAGCATGTTTCTAAGGTGGCTGACAAAATGGAGTTGAGAGCAGGTGGGTTTTTATACCTTCTTTGGGTCTTTATGTTTGAGATGCCAGTTGCTGTGCAAAAAACATGTCCTTTAATATTCTAATGGCTGTTGCCAGATTCCTTTGGGGTCATGTAGGGGTCGTGCCTGGCTCTTTAGGCAAAAAGGGAAACGCAAATCCTAGGGGTTTGTCTGAGCGAATCTTTTTTTAATTTTTTTTTATTAAATGTACATTTAAAAACAAAAGTGGACATGATTCAACTTCCCTAGCTACAACATTACTATTAGTATTACCTTATGTTACAGAAAGAAATAACAAAAAAAAAATAAAATACATTCTATGACAGGACAGGGTATAACAAACTGTACATATAACATCTGTAAATGTTTTACTAAACTGTCTTTCTGTTGTGATTCAGGGTCAGCCTGTGGGTTCAGCAGTTGGGTCGGACGATTCAGAGGAGGAGGAGGAGGAGGAGGAGGAGGAGGGGGTTTTTGGAGAGCCTGCAGAGGACAGTTCTGAGGCTTTGCAGAGCTCTCAGCCAGGCCCCTCCCATCTGGTTACTACTCAGACCCAGCTGTGTGAGCCTGACAGCGTGGATGAAGATGACCCACAGCTGGCCCTGTTCAAGGACGCCTGACGCAGGAGGCAGTCAATCAGGAGTAAACAGAGGAAGGCAATGGGGCACCTCGGAAGGAGGCAGAGAGAAGCCACGCCTTGAACTGTTTAAAAGGGGAATGTGTGGGAGGGCTGGTTGCTGAAGGCAACCGCTTGAATAGCTCCTGTTTCATGGTTCGTGTTTTGCTTTGCTCAGTTTGCTCTGTTTTGTGTCAATAAATTTGGCAGGCTTAGTTCCAGCCTCTTGCCGTTTTGTGAAAGGGGTTGTCCCTGCCTTTTCTGCAGGGCCGGTAGTAGGCTGGAACAGAACACTTTCAATCATCAATGTTATATTTACATATCTTTCAGTTGTGTCCTGATATAGGTACTAATAAGAAATCCTTACATTATCAACTAATCAAACAATAGTCATCTCAGCGATCCTCCTTATCTCTAACCCATCGTACAAATTTTGCCAAATTTCATAATACTCCGTTTCAGTCTTATTTTTGATCTCTAAGGTTAACACCTGTCCATTTTGGCGCAGGATAAAATTTTATCTATTATTATTTCTTCTTCAGTGGGTGTTTCCTTTCTTTTCCATTTTTGGGCATATGCCAATCTTGCTGCGGTTAAAATATGCACTAATAAGTAGAAAGATGCTTTGCTGAGTTTATCATTAATAATCCCTAATAAGAAGGTTTCTGGTTTTAAATCAATTTTTGCTAGTAATATTTCTTCCAACCATTTTTTTTATCCGCTGCCAAAAATGTTGCGCTTTTGAACATTCCCACCACATGTGATAGTAAGTGCCTGGAAGCCTTCTGCATTTCCAGCACATCGGTGAGATTTTTTAAATCTATTTTTGCTAACCTTGTAGGGGGAGTCTGAGCGAATCTTGTCAACATTTGGCTTGCCTAATTGTGTTGCTTATCTGGAGTCCCTGTTTGCTCTTTGCTTATGAATTGAGTGCCCCTGTCTTTCTGAATGGATGCAAAATCTCCTAAAGACTGGCCTCTTCGTGTTTTTTGCGTGAGGCTTTTTCCTATAGCCGAAAGACTGGGGCTGCTTTCTGCCTTTGTTAAGATTTTTCTCCATTTATTGTTTAGGGGAAATATTCTATCCTGCCTTTTTTTAATATTCCCCAAAATATTTCATTCTTTAGGAGGGGTGGTGTGTGTGTGTGTGTGTGTGTGTGTGTGTTGACTTCCAACAACATCTATCCTACGATGAGATTAATTACTGGGTACATAAAATCCACACCTATTCACTGGCTACCAGTTCTTAGCCACATACTTCCCCCACACTTACGACGACAAGAAGCTCTCATTCGGGAGTATAGTAAGATCCTGCTAAACTCCTCTCTACCCATTCATGCCTATACCTCTGATCTCTTAAGATGTCGATTAAAGTCAAGAAATCCACCACTCCTCACAGCGCTTAAGCTGCTGGCCGAACATCAGAGCACTATACAAAAGTGGATGGAAGCATGGAGTAGCTATACCTCCCAAGATATTTTCGAGCATATTAATCCTAATAGTATACCTCCAGGATTTAATCTACCCCGACACATATGGGTGACATACAATAGAATTAGCACGACTCATGGGGTGTGTGCTGATTCTCTGTATAAATGTTGAAAGACACCTTCAGCACAATGTGATTGTGGGGCTCCCTGACAGACTATCCAACATATAGTGAGGGAATGCACTAATAGAAGATACCCAGGAGATTTTAAGGACTTCCTCTGCGTAACAACGGCAGCTACTGACTGGATCTCCAAACTCGACATTAAACTCTGAAATGTTATTTCTGTTTTCCTCTTAGGTTTTATAATTGCTTCTTTTTTTAAAAAAAATTGTTTTAACTGTTCTAACTTGTAAATATGAAGTGCTTTTAATTCTGTGTGTGACCAGCCATACGCTAAATAAATAAACATCTAGCCTTGCAAGAGACTCTTTTCTAAACTCAAATCTATCTTTGTGTTTTCTTCCTAGACCAATACATAGTTTCTGATTTTGAAGTATACCCATCAGACCGGAGGCATTGTTAGAAAAATAATAGAGGCTGGCACCTTGCTTGATAGTAGGATAGGTAAAAGGTAAAGGTTCCCCCGCACATGCGTGCTAGTCGTTTCCAACTCTAGGGGCCGGTGCTCATCTCCGTTTCAAAGCCGAAGAGCCAGCGCTTGTCCGAGGACGTCTCCGTGGTCATGTGGCCGGCATGACTAGACGCCAAAGGCGCACGGAACGCTGTTACCTTCCCACCGGAGTGGTCTCTATTTTTCTACTTGCATTTTTACATGCTTTCAAACTGCTAGGTTGGCAGAAGCTGGGACGAGTAACAGGCGCTCGCTCTGCTACGCGGCACTTGGGATTCGACCCGCCAAACTGCCGACCTTCTGATCCACAAGCTCAGCGTCCTAACCCACTGAGCCACCACGTCCCTATGATAGTAGGATAGTTCCCAATTATTTTTCCTTTTTTCCCCAGTTTTATATTAAAAGAACCTGAAGATAAAATCTAGATGGGATAAAGGGTTGGGCATTACTCCCCAAAAAAGTATCTGTAAGAATACTGGGCCATATGGGTGTTATATTGCTTCTTCCTGTCCTAAATCTTTCAACTGGCCAAAAATGTCTTTTGGTGTGAACATGGAGACTTGCCCACCAGCTGCTAATGGGACCAGTTTCCTCAAACTGCAGCTGGAGCAGGGCCATTGCATGCAAGCAAGCAACAGCAATAAAATGGCATCATACATCTGACAAAGTCTGCCTTAAGCTGCTATTTTCCACTGTTTTGCATTTTTGCTCTGAAGATCTATTGTAATGTGCAGCTATTATCATTTTAATATCTATCCCCAAACTCTCTTGCTGAAATTACTGCAGTAGCCAGTTTCCAAAGGGTAATTACTGGATAGTATTTTTTAAAAAAAAATACAGGAGAAGGTTTATGAAACATTTCAGATTAATAGCTTGGACAATCACCCCGTAAAACAAGCTAGGCTTTTAAAAAAACATTTAGAACTGGATCCAGGGCTATTGCAAATGACAAAAAGCCATGTTAGGAAAGTCTCTGAGACACACGAAGGTAAAATTAAAATGTTAGCATTGAAACCCTTGTTCCAGGAAGGGAGAAGATATATTTTTTTCATACTGAGGTCTCAACACGTGACACAGAAGACCTCAATGTTGGGAATGAACAAGATAATTTTTTAAGAAACCCTGACATTCCATTTTTGAAAAGTGTGGAGAATTAGTACCTTGGTAATATGGAGAGACCCCCTCATGGATTACTGCCTTGTCGTGGCGAAGGGGCTTGCGTAATTCAATGAAGCTATGAGCTATGCCATGCAGGGTGCCCCCAAGACGGACAGGTCATAGCAGAGAGTTCTGACAAAACGTGATCCGCTGGAGAAGGAAATGGCAACCCACTCCAGTATCTTTGCCATGAAAACCCCATGGACAGTACCAAGATGGTAGAGGACAGGAAGGCCTAGAGGAACGTTGTCCATGGGGTCACGATGGGTCGGACACGACTTCGCAACTAACAACAACAATATGGAGAGAATTGCAGGAATTAGGTATGTCTAGTTTAGTGAAAAGGAGGACAAGGGGTGACACGATAGCAGTGTTCCAATATCTCAGGGGTTTCCCCAAAGATGAGGGAGTCAAGCCAGTGTTGGGATTCAGCCAGTTCGCACCAGTTCAGTGAATTTTTTGTTGCCCAGGCCCAGAACGGATTTCCGGAAGCAGCATCCACACAGAGAACCGGTTGTTCACATATTTGAATTCCACCACTGATTCAAGCTATTCTCCAAAGTGCCCGAAGGCAGGACAAGAAGCAATGGATGGAAACTAATCAAGGAGAGAAGCAACCTGGAATTAAAGGAGAAATTTCCTGACGGTGAGAACAATTAATCAGTGGAAAAGATTGCCTTCAGATGTTGTGGGTGCTCTATCATGGATGGTTTTTTTAAAGAAGAGACTGGACATCCACTTGTCTGAACAGGGTCTTCTGCTTGGACTAGATTTTACTTCATTAGTCATTGCCAGCTATAGGGGGCGGTGTTCATCTCCATTTCACCATTGAGCCAATGCTGTCCAAACACATTTCCATGGTCATGTGGCCAGCATGCTGTCACAGAGCACTGTTCCCTTCCCCCCCGAAGGGGTACCTATTTATCTACTCTCGTTTAATACTTTCAAACTGCTAGGTTGGCAGGAGCTGGGGCAAGGACAGGAGCTCACCCCATTGTGTGGTGCTGGGATCTCGAACCTGGGCTGCCAGTTTTCCAGCCAACAAGCCCAGCGCTTTAACTGCTGACCCACCACGCCACCTTCCTTTAGGAAGATACACGTGAATATAATCTTGTAGACATTGGAAGATCAAGTGCTTCACTGGATAAAGTATAGGAGAAGAGCAGGCAGAACAGGAGGAGGCAGAATTAAATGAGCCAATAGCTTAGAATCGTTATGCCCCCACAAATAATCTAACTCCAATCCCTCTTGAATTCTGTTGACCATTCTCTGGCACCAGTTTAGTACTGGACTTTAATTGACTAGAAGATTCTTGTGTCTAGGGTTGAGCAATGAATCTTCTTAATTGCAACTTCATCTATGATCCTAGTTCTTTGTGCCTGACATAAAGCCAGTGGTTCCTGAAAATCCAGATTATGCTTTTGATTCTGCAAGCTTGGCAACTGCCTCTTTTTAAAACAAACAAACAAAGAAACATTGGTTGGTGGAATTAGTATTCATGAAAGTGGAGCTACGGTGAAGCCGCGCGAAAAGGTATCATGGAGGATGGCTTAAACTAACATGACGTACAACATCTCTGCTTTTGACACCACCTTACAGAATTCCTTGTGTTTGCCATATCTGGAAAATCAGTACTTCGCTTCATCTGCTAATTTTATTGGCAGCCTTAAGAAGTAGAAAACTCACTGCTTCGGCCATGTTCCCTGAGCAATCAGCAGCAAATGACGAGGAAATTACATGGAAAGACAGGTCTGTAAAAAAATCAAAGAAAGCCACAACTGTTCAATACTGGGGCTGGAAAGCAAAGAGCCTGAGAGGTTGAGGAAATCAGATAATTAATCTGAAATTCACTCCTGTCAGATGACAAGGGATTTACGATGACAAGATACTTTGCTATGAGCTGAGATGCTCTCCTGTTCTAACACATTAGGGAGAAAGAAAAACAAGTTTCTCGTGAAGGCCAACTTGCTTGGTGACAAAATGAAGGGTTGAAGGAGTAAAGTTGGGTCTGTGGGGGTAATCACTTATTCCGGTGACCCGGTACAGTCCCACAAGCTAGTCAGTAGCAAAAGAAGAGAAAATTTGTACCCCAGGGTTGAGCTCTGCAGTCTTTGGTGCTCTCTGAGCTTGGTTGTTTTCTTGCAGACGTTTCATTACTCAAACTGGATAACATCATCAGTGCTAGAAGGGAGGGGGGTTTGTGGAGAAAGAGGAGGAGAAGAGAGGAGGGAGAAGGGAGGAAGGAGGAGGCCCTTGCGGGGGGGGGGTCCCTGGTGCTCTTTGAGCTTAGTTGTTTTCTTGCAAACATTTCATCACCCAGCTATGTAACATCATCAGTGCTAGGAGGAGGGTTTGTGGGAAAAAAAGAGAGGAGGAGGAGGAGGAGGAGGAGGAGAACTGTAGGGTCCTTGGTGCTTTCTGAGCTTGGTTATTTTCTAGCAGATGTTTCACTACCCAGCTATGTAACTATCAGTGCTAGAAGGGAGGAGGAGGAGGAGGAGGAGGAGGAGGAGGAGGAGGAGGAGGAGGAGGAGGAGGAGGAGGAGGAGAACTGTGGGGTCCTCGATGCTTTCTGAGCTTGGTTATTTTCTTGCAGATGTTTCACTACCCAGCTATGTAACTATCAGTGCTAGAAGGGAGGGGGGTTTGTGGAGGAGGAGGAGGAGGAGGAGGAGGAGGAGGAGGACGAGGAGGAGGAGAACTGTGGGGTCCTCGATGCTTTCTGAGCTTGGTTATTTTCTTGCAGATGTTTCACTACCCAGCTATGTAACTATCAGTGCTAGAAGGGAGGGGGGTTTGTGGAGGAGGAGGAGGAGGAGGAGGAGGAGGAGGAGGAGGAGGAGGAGGAGGAGGAGGAGGAGAACTGTGGGGTCCTCGATGCTTTCTGAGCTTGGTTATTTTCTTGCAGATGTTTCACTACCCAGCTATGTAACTATCAGTGCTAGAAGGGAGGGGGGTTTGTGGAGGAGGAGGAGGAGGAGGAGGAGGAGGAGGAGGAGGAGGAGGAGGAGGAGGAGGAGGAGGAGGAAGAGGAGAACTGTAGGCTCCTTGGTGCTTTCTGAGCTTGGTTATTTTCTAACAGATGTTTCATTACCCAGCTATGTAACATCATCATCTCTGTTTATATACACTGGGTTGCCCCATCAGCGATGGTGGAATATTCTTGGTGGTTCCAACCAATCAGTGAACACACTCCAATCAAGGAACTCCCTACTCAGATGAACAATCAAACAGTAAACAACAGCCTAATCAAGAAACCACCAAGACCGTCCCCACTAACAGTGACATATGGCAAACCACTTGTATAGAAATATAGAACAACCTGATAACCGCCACTTTGGACGATGTGGGTTTGTTTCTTTGAATTTTCATCTGCTTTTGGTTAGGGTTACCTTTCTCATTTTCACTCTTCATTTTTGTCCACTGTTTCCCCCCCAACTTGTTTTAATTTTTTTTTTAAATCTCTAACTGCGCAGAGTTGGATGGACATGGATTAAAAAATCCCCCCCCCCAATTTTCCATAGGAAATTGCTTCAGGGGGTCCCTGGTGCTCTCTGAGTTTGGTTGTTTTTTGCAGACTTTTCAGTACCCAACTAAGTGACATCATCAGTGGTAGAAGTGGAGGAGGAGGAGGAGGAGGAGGAGGAGGAGGAGGAGGAGGAGGAGGAGGAGGAGGAGGAGGAGGAGGAGGAGGAGGAGGACCGTGGAATCCTTGGTGCTCTCTGAGCTTGCTTGTTTTCTTGCAGACGTTTCATTACCCAACTAGCTAACATCATCAGCGCTAGAAGGGAGTGGGGTATGCTCTCTGTTCACATACTAGCAGCTTGTCCTGTAAGTGTTGGTGGGGGTGTTTTTGTTCCTCTTGCTTCAAATGAAATGAGAACAGGAGGGGCTAAAGATGGGGAGATGTTTGGCTTCTGTATATATGAAACAACAACAACCGCCCAAAAATAAAACTGCTGCTTCTAGCTAAGGACATCTGGTAGTTTTTGTGAACTTCTGTTGTGGGGCTTGAGTCTGATCTCAATCTAATCTCTTACTTCCAGTTCAAGACATCTTTTTATGAATGTCTGCTGTGGAACTTGGCAGGACAAAATATGCTTTATGTCAGGGGACTTCAAACTTGGCCCTTTTATGACTTGTGGACTTCAAGTGCCAGAATTCCTCACCCAGGCATGCTGGCTGAGGAATTCTGGGAGTTGAAGTCCACAAGTCATGAAGGGTCCTTAGTTCCTCCATGCTGGCTGAGGAATTCTGGGAGTTGAAGTCCACAAGTCATGAAGGGTCCTTAGTTCCTCCATGCTGGCTGAGGAATTCTGGGAGTTGAAGTCCACAAGTCATGAAGCGTCCTTAGTTCCTCCATGCTGGCTGAGGAATTCTGGGAGTTGAAGTCCACAAGTCATGGAAGGGTCCTTAGTTCCTCCATGCTGGCTGAGGAATTCTGGGAGTTGAAGTCCACAAGTCATGGAAGGGTCCTTAGTTCCTCCATGCTGGCTGAGGAATTCTGGGAGTTGAAGTCCACAAGTCATGAAGGGGCCTTAGTTCCTCCATGCTGGCTGAGGAATTCTGGGAGTTGAAGTCCACAAGTCATGAAGGGGCCTTAGTTCCTCCATGCTGGCTGAGGAATTCTGGGAGTTGAAGTCCACAAGTCATAAACAGGCTAAGTTTGAAGACCCCTGCTTTAAGTGGTTTCAAAGTAAGCATCGGCTTCTACCATTCTGTGTTTGCCTGGGGACCCTTTTGCCATAGTTTCTGAAGACCCGGGGTTGCATAAATAGTGTGGGCTACGCACAACGCTACTGGAGTTTGGAATGCTTTTAGGGGTTCACAGACAGCCCATTTGTCAAAAATGAACATTTTAAAGCACATTCCCTTTTGCATGGGAATACAGGTAGTCCTCGACTTACGACCACCGTGGAGTCCAAAATTTCCATTGCTGTGACCACTGCAATGGAAACAGGACAGTTTTTAAAGTGCGTTTCGCTCCATTTTACAACCTTTCTTGCCACGGTGTTAAGTTAAGCTTAAGTGAATCACTGCAGTTGTTAAGTTAATCACATGGTTGTTAAGCGAATCCGGCTTCCCCCATTGACTTTGCTTGTCAGAAGGTCGCAAAAGGGGACCTCGCTTAACGATAGAAATTCGGGGCACAGTTGTGGCCCTAAGGCGAGGACCACATAAATAAAAGAAACACTTAAGACATCCTTCAATCAGCTTCGCTCTCAAAGAAAGTTATGTTCAACCTTTCTTTGTTTTGGAGCAATGTGACCATTTTTTCACCTGGATTTTTCATCCAGGTAAAAAATTGCCACGTTGCTCCAAATCAAAAAAAAAAAAAAAAGGTTGAACTTTCTTTGATAGGGTGGGTGATTCATTTTTTTAAAAAAAAAAGAAAAATCCAGGAGAAAAAAAATACCTGGATGAAAAATGTGTCTTGAAAGGTAATCAGATAATAGGAGATGGTTGACCTCGTCTCTGCTCATCCTTCTCCTATACCCAAAACCTTCTCCTTGATTTCTGATGATGTGGATTAGGCTGTAAGATTGCAATTTGCCCAGGTCATCCAGCCACCTTCAGAGAGATTTGAGTGTAAATGGTGATGCCACACTCAATTCTGAAAATGCTGGGTTGACACCACACTTCTAATTTCATTCTCCAATGTATCTCAGCCTCTAAATCAAAGTTAACATCCCATATTGGCAGGTGAAGTTGAAATATTTCTTAAGGGAGTATAGAGTATAGAGTTAGCGGAACTTCCTCCAGTTCATCAAACATAATCATAACTAACTAACATAACTCACCTTTTCTTTTTAATTGGATGGTGTGGACTTTGCTGCTCACCCTGCTAACTGTCTACCTCTGTCACTTCTCCAGCTATCTTCTCTCTTCCTGAAAAGAGTAGATATTCCATAAATGAGGCCATTAAAAAAAACAAAAACAAGATTAAGGAATGATGAATTCAGTACACCCAGGAGTAAAAAAATAAATAAATCTTCTATGAAACTTTTAGAGGAAACCTACAGGTAAGTCCTTGACTTGCGACTACAATTGAGCCCACCATTTATTTTTTTTGGCTAAGTGACATTTAACTGAGTTTTGCCCCATTTTTTGAGTTTTCTTGCCACAGTTGTTAAGAAATAGGGGAGACATGATAGCAGCGTTCCAGTATCTGAGGGGCTACCACAAGGCAGAGGGGGCCAGGTTGTTCACCAAAGCACCAGAGGGAAGGAAGAGAAACAATGGCTGGAAACTGACCAAAGAGAGAAGCAACCTGGAATTAAGGAGAAACTTCCTGACAGTGAGGACAATTAACCAGTGGAACAGCTTGCCACCAGAAATCGTGGGCACTCCATCACTGGAGATTTTAAAGAAGAGACTAGACAGTCACCTGTCTGAGATGGTATAGGTTCTCCTGCTTGAGCAGGTGGCTCGACTAGAAGACCTCCAAGGTCCCTTCCAGCTCTATTCTATTCTATTCTATTCTATTCTATTCTATTCTATTCTATTCTATTCTATTCTATTCTATTCTATTCTATTCTATTCTATTCTATTCTATTCTATTCTATTCTTATTCCGTATTCTATTCTATTCTATTCTATTCTATTCTATTCTATTCTATTCTATTCTATTCTATTCTATTCTATTCTATTCTATTCTATTCCATTCCATTCCATTCCATTCCATTCCATTCCATTCCATTCCATTCCATTCCATTCTATTCTATTCTATTCTATTCTATTCTATTCTATTCTGTTCTGTTCTGTTCTGTTCTGTTCTGTTCTGTTCTGTTCTGTTCTGTTCTGTTCTATTCTATTCTATTCTATTCTACTCTACTCTACTCTACTCTACTCTACTCTACTCTACTCTACTCTACTCTACTCTACTCTATCATGGCAGTTATTAAATTAGTAGACCAAGGGGATGCTGCAACGGTTGTAAGTGTGAAAAACAGTTCTAAGTCAGGTTTTTTTTCAGTTCCATTGTAACTTTGGTCACAAAGTGAATTGTTGTAAGTCAAGGTCTACCTGTATATGATTCTACAAATAGCCACACAGTTTACAATATGCATTTTATCCCTCTCTCAGGTCTGTTTCAATGGTTGATGCTTATTTGGTTTCACTTTTTTTATTTCCCTTTTCAATATGCAAGGATCGCTCAGAACCACCATGAGTGGCAATAAAATAAAGAGAACATTCATAAAAACATGCACAATAAATTAAAACACATTATCCGGGCTGAGTAGATCTGGATTTCTTTCTGAACCTTTTAGTTGTTTTGCATATATGATCTTTCAGTGCAGTTCTGAAATAGCCCCTGAATGCTGTGCAAATACTGAAGCTAAAGGAGAGAAAAATGCAAATATTTTTACATGATTGTAAATAAAGTCAGGAAGAAATATCTGACAACCTGCTGCAAGCGTGGCTGTGTTAAATCCAGTTGTGTGTATAATCTCCTTCTCTTGCATTGGAGTAAATTGTTGGTAGTGATCCCACCAAGAAGGGGTCCAGGGTCCAACTTCCAGGGCCCCCCACTCAACAAACTAAAGAAGATCCCTACATGTAAGAGGACCGGCTTACTACAATAAGATATGCTCTATCTTTACTTGGTGTTTATATGTACACTGTGAGTTTATGTACCGGAGACAAATTCCTTGGACAATAAAGAATTCTATTCTGTTCTGTTCTCTTGTGTTCTAGATTTCTGTTCTATTCTATTCTGTTCTGTTCTGTCCTGTTCTACATTTCTATTCTATTCTGTTCTGTTCTGCATTTTTATTCTATTCTATTCCTATTCTACATTTCTGTTCTACATTTCTATTCTATTCTATTCTATTCTATTCTATTCTATTCTATTCTATTCTATTCTATTCTATTCTATTCTATTCTATTCTATTCTATTCTATTCTATTCTATTCTATTCTGTTCTGTTCTGTTCTATATTTCTGTTCTGTTGTATTCTGTTCTGTTCTGTTCTACATTTCTACTCTACTCTACTCTACTCTACTCTACTCTACTCTACTCTACTCTACTCTACTCTACTTTACTCTACTCTACTCTACTCCAGTCCAGTCCAGTCCAGTCTACTCTAGTCTACTCTAATCTAGCCTAATATATATTGCCCCTACTGTGGAGTCCATGGTGCTCTCTGAGCTTGGCCTTTTTCTTGCAGATGTTTCATTACCCAAGTAGGTAATATTATCCCAAATATGCTTTTTTCACAAGGCAACTGGACTTTGTTTTCCTTTGAAGATGTTCCACTTCTCATCCAAGAAGCTTCTTCAGCATTCAATGGCTTGATTGTTGGTCTGGTGTTAATCTTGGATGCTAATCCCTGTTTATCTGTGTACTGATTGCTGGAGAGGGGTTGTTTTGGTCTCTATTGTTCCTTTTACAACCTTTCAACTGTCTCTTTTGAATGGTGTGCAGCTGTTGTTTATCTCTATTTGCCTGCTGATGGCTGACTTTCCTGAGTGGCAGACTGTCAGGAATTCTCTAGTGTTGGTCAAGGATGTTCACCATTTCCCAATTGAAACTATGATAATGTGTGTCCATGTGTTGGCCAATTAAGGAGTCTTCATCATTGTTGCTACTGTTAGGAGCCTCATGAGTTCCTTGTAGAAGATGTCCAAGGAGGACATCAAGACAGGCTTGAACATATGTACCCTTATCTTTCCTTTAGCTTGTCTCCAAGTAAGCTTCGGGTGGGGTGATTAGGTGTTTCCCAAGCATTTTCCAAAACTTTATCATGGTTTTGAACTCTATTCGGACAACCATAGATAGCTCCATAGCATCTGAAATCAGGACAAGAAGCCACGGGTGGAAGCTCACCAAAGGGATGATGGGA